>NC_069504.1:647946403-648161403 GCF_027579735.1 Bombina bombina
TGGCCTTTTATAGTATAGGATTAGATTAGAGGAGGGGGCTTCAATTACTGAGAATTAATTTATAATGATAAAAATAACAACTCAAGAAAGAAGAGCCACAAACTAATTTTTAACTTATCTATCCTGAGTATGTGTGACATTGATTCTTTCACTGTTGCCAAAAATTAATCACATCCTAGAGGCATTCTGGTTTTCAATTTATGAATCCAAAATACCTCTTTCAGTGCCAAATTTGTTTCTCTGTTATGCCCTTTTTTTATCTTTTTGTATTTTCTCTATTATAGTCCATTTAAGAGAAACCAGATTTTTTTGATGAAGTATTTTAAAATGCTGGACTAATGGGGTTATTAGGGTTCCATTTTTTATGTTAGTGATATGTTCCCTAATTCTCTCTCGAACCTCCCTTCTTGTGAGTCCTACATATTGAAGATCACACTGGGTACAAGTCAGCAAATAAACTACATTTATTTCACTGCAATTAAGACACATTTTGTGACGATAGGTTTCTCCTGTTGCTGAACTCCTAAAGGAATCTCCTTGTGTTAATAAGTATTTTGTTACTCGAGAGACATATTTGCAAAATTTCTCACTATACCCATCTGTTCTACTCATAAAAAAAGTCTATCGCTTTTTATCTCATCATATGGGGGATAGAAGAATATAAGGCTTGTACATAAACAGTAAGCCAGCCATAATTCATTTCCCAGTTAACTGTTTCTAATTCCTTAAGTAATTGCTTGGTATCACGTAAATGACTGGTCAAATTTTCTACCAACCGCTGTAAGATCTAATCTGACCATTGTGATAGATCGTAAGTCTTCAACACAGTGCATGCGTACAGCTCCACTATTGTGACATTTTGCAGTTCGTCTGCTTTTTGCCTGCTAAAATGTGCTAAAAAATTGTTATGTGAGCAGTATATGATAAAGGCGAGTACAAGGAAGATGCAGTTTACCAGATACCCAGGTTTTTGTATAATTGTTTAATATCTCTTCTGGTGCTAAGACTTTTGCTTTTGAGTAAAGGCTTTAAACCAGCTTTAAGTATGGTAAAAATTACTGCATCATTAGTCTGCAAATGCTCTAGAGCAAGGACTTCTAGTAAAAGCCTAGAATACAAAACCCCACGGTATAGGTCTGCAATTTATATGCTGCAAACTCACTGGTGCTGTGAACCACATTAAACACTGTACTGTAAGGTGCAGCATCTGATACAGCTGTTTGTTCTGCTTGACCCGAGTGAAGATAAGATAACTGGCGTTCAGAAATAAATTCAGATCAGACTGATGCGCATCTGGCCAGCAGTATACGTGCTGATGGCAGATGTCCTCATGCTGCAATCTCACTGGTGCTGGGACCCTCATTGAACACTACTGTAAGGTGCAGCATCTGATGCAGCTGTTTGTTCTGCTTGACCCGGATGAAGAAAAGGCAACTGGCAATCTGACATACATTCAGATCAGACTGATGCACATCTGGCCAGCAGTATACACGCTGATGGCAGATGTCCTTCAAGGATTTTTATATTACTAAACTGTAAGTATCTAAGGTAAGATTTTCTGATATTAACAAGTTTGTAAGCTCTTTGAACAAGACATCTCATTACCACACTAGATTGTAAATACAGATCCTGCTGCAAGGGCCTACAGACATGTGCAGTGAGTTCCAATCACTTCTCACATTTCTGTCACGCTTTTCTTGTACTTTCCTATTTAATAAAAATCTTTAGCATTAATTTGATTCTGTATGTTTAAAGATTTCTGTACTTTTCAAGGCTTATTGATATAAGATATACAAATAATCTGTGTGACACTAGAACTTTAATCATAACACAAACAATAAAGCATCTTTACACTTACACTGCTACTATAGCTTTAATAAACTGATATTAAATCAAATTGAATGACTTAAATCCACTCTCACTGCACATATCTGTACAATGTAATAATGTTAAAGGGACAGTAAACACCAGAATTTTTGTTGTTTAAAAAGGTAGATAATCCCTTTATTACCCATTCCCCAATTTTGCATAACCTAAACAGTTATAATAATATACTTTTTACCTCTGTGATTACCTTGTATCTATGCCTCTGCAAACTGCCCCCTTATTTCAGTTCTTTTGACAGACTTGCATTTTAGCCAATCAGTGCTTGCTCTCAGTGGCGTCACTAGGGGGGGGCGGGGGGGGCGGGCCGCACCCGGGTGACACCCTCCAGGGGGTGACACCAAAAAAAAAAAAAAAAAAATTTTTTTTTTTTTTTTTTTTTTTTTTTACATTTTATTGAAATTCAAAGAAATACAATGTTGAGATGCATAGATTATTTTATTAGAGGCTGGCATTTGTGAACATTAGTGGGACTGGGGAAGTTGTAGACACACAATTTTTTTGCCCCTTGAGCCAGTGCTGCAATTTCAACAAATAGTTTTCCCGGCTGCTTTTGCTTGTTTGTACTTTGCTCCTCCCCTGCCCAATTTCACTATGAATGTTGTGGGTGTGCCGTGGGGCTTGCAAAGTTGCGCTGCTAGCCTAAACCTGCCTGCCTATCTGTGCTCACTGCTCAGTGACACGCGGCCCAGGGCTGTGCACTGACAGACTTGGAACAGAGTCAGAGAGCAGAATTTTCATAGTTTGTGCGCCTAAACCTTTTCTTCAGTGATTTATTTTAGAGTGCTCTGTTTATCTTTCATTTGATGTTATGCTGAGCCAGGGAGCAGCTCTAGGCATGAGCTTCATAATTAATGCAGTGCAGTTTACATATTTTGTATGTGTGTGTGTCTGAGTTTTTGTGTGTCTCAGTGTTTTTGTGTGTGTGTTTTTGTGTGTGTGTCTGAGTGTGTTTCCGAGTGTTTGTGTGTGCATCTGAGTATGTTTTTAAGTGTGTCTGAGTGTTTGTATGTGTGTATGCCTGTGTTTTTGTGTGTGTCTGCTTTCTGGGGGGGGGGGGGGTGACACCATGACTTACCGCACCGGGTGACACCAACCCTAGTGACGCCACTGCTTGCTCTTAGGAGCTTCACGTGCCGGAGCTCAATGTTATCTATGTGAAACACATGAACTAACACCCTCTAGTGGTGAAAAACTGTCAAAATGCTTTCCGATTAGAGGAAGTCTTCAAAGTCTAAGAAATTAGCACATGAACCTCCTAGATTTAGCTTTCAACTAAGAATACCAAGAGAACAAAGCAAAATTGGTAATAAAAGTAAATTGGAAAGTTGTTTAAAATTACATGCCCTATTTAAATCATGAAAGATTTTTTGTGACTTTACTGTCCCTTTAAAGTGAAGGTAAAGTATGGACGTTTTTTCAGCCTAATTATATAAATAGTGTGATCGCTAACTTTTTTCCAGCATTTCAATATGTATTTTTTTATTACAAAGATTTATATTTACTTACTGTGCCGGTATTTACTCCTCCCACCATCCATTTCCTGGTTTTTGACACTGTTACGTATAGAGTGGTCCCACCCGCTCTATACGTATCTCAAAAGAGCGTTCTCGCGTAACTAACTAATTGCGCATGCGCACATTTTGCCGACAATTACCTATGCGCATGCGTTGCCATTAATTCCTCCCTTATTAGAGAAGCGCCAAACGGGAGAGAGCTTCTCTAATAAGGGAGGAATTAATGGCAACGCATGCGCAAATTGTCAAGTAAAGTAATGACGTCAAATGACGGCTGCCTAACGGCCAGGTTTTCAATTGGCTTTTTCAAGAACGTGACCGGCACGGAAAAAAAAACAAAAAAACGGGTTGTTTTGAAAGAGCTGAAAATTAAATGCAAAAACAGAGATAAGTGAGTTTATATGCTTAATTAAAAAAAATGATGAATGAAACTAGCATTAATTTTGGGATTATTTTAACATGTACTCATACAATAGAGCTAACTTTACCTTCACTTTAAGGATCTTGGCAAAGAGAATACAATGATATGATTAATATGTTTGCACTTATATCCTCAAAGCAATGCCTTGATGTAGGGACACCAATAATACTACTCGGTTATAAGCACCTTGCATCTGGTTTACAATTTTATCTGAGAACTGCAGCACCCTGGAACAAGGACTACCATATTGACACTAAACTTGAATTTCTACGGTCACCATGTGACAAGTACTACTGTTGCATTTGTGAAGCAGAGAGTCCTAGTGAAGCACAATATTTGATACGTCATGGGGTGGTCTTGTGTTCTAAAATACAGATTAGAAACTAAAAAAATACTGCATTATAAGGTACAGTGTGTCATGCACCTATGTTCTTGCATTGGATAAAAAATCCTTACAAGATGTGCATAGACTGATTCATATCTGGCAAGCAGTATAACAAAGACTGGAATACTCTATGGCAGTGGCAGGAAGATTAAAGATTTCAGAGGGACTAGTGTTATGTCACATGCTGAGTGCAGTCTTACATCAGGGATTTATTTTATTTCTCTACACTGTAAGTACCCAGAGGTAAGTTCTCCTTAAATACAAGATTGTAAGCTCTTTGAGCAAAGCACTTAAACACTATATTGTAAGCTCCTTGGAACAGGGTCTGCACTTACACCCATGGAAATCCTTTAGAGCAGGGACTCCCATTGTACCAAATAAATGTATTGTTGTTAATTGAGTGAGATAAACCCTCAATTTAATTAGTTCAGCAAGGAATAAATATACAATGGATAGAATATACAGAGTGTATTACTAATTCAAAATGCATTTTTAATATGGCACCCTTTATGCTCCTGTCAGTTTAAACCATTAGTGTAGCAAACTGTGAAATACATGAGGCTTAAATAACACAGCATCAACCATAGGCAGCCTGTTTCGCTACTTTGGGACTCTCACTCAAGTCATTATGGTTGATGCTGATGTCCTTGAGCATTCCACCCTTTGCTATAGGGCTGCCCATTATATTGAAATGGATTTTGAATTATCAGTGTTGCAATTTTGAACAGATAAGTATATTTGTTTTTGTTAAGAATGATACAATGGAGGGATAAGCCCCAAACGGGCCAAACAGGCTGTCTATGGTTGGTGCCACTGTTCTGCTCAAGCATTCATTTCACGCTTTGTAAGTGTGGTTACGAAAATTAATGTAATCATCAGCAAAACTGGCATATAGCCGTAAACCTAAAATCAATGCTTGAGTCCAATAACAAAGCATCTACATCATACTGACGAGCCCCAACAAGGGCGAAACAACCTGCATATAGTGAAAAAACACTTTACATTTGTAGTATTACTATATATTATTCTTCTGCAAGACACCACTCTTCTTGTAAAATGGAACCCAACAGGATATAAGTCTTTCAATAATTAATCACAATTTATTTAATACTCATACAGTAAATAACAAAATTAATACATTAGACACCGGTGTCAAATCACACATAATTCATTCAAGACTCATACTAAAACTTCAAATAAAACAATTGCAATATCCAAATAAAACTTTATATAAAACAATTGATATATCCAGATAAATAATAGATTCTAAAAATATGTATGTTAATACCACGTTCATGCACACTTCATATACTCGTTTCAGAAATTGTATTGATAGTTAATAAATCAACTTTGCACCTTTAACACTTGCAAAGTTCCAGTGTATCACCTCCCTACTAGTTTGTCACAATTTAAACAGGGCTTATATTATTGTAACAATGTGTACTCCTTTCACCAGCCGTTTAGACGGCAAACACTTGTGCTGATAACAAAACTCAAAGTTTCCTTAAAGTTCAGGAATATGTGGTACCTTATTCCTTTTACCAAATAGAAATGATACTTCACGGTACCTTTTACTTCAGGCATACTGATTAATCCTCCGTCACTCTAAGGTGCCGCTCGTCAGCGGTTGTTGAATCCCGGAACTGTCTGCTTCAATAACCCAGCACTCTGGGTAACCAATCAGCTCCTCCAGTTGTAGTGCGCGCACTTCTTTGAATTCCTCACTCCTATCGCTCCAGCAGCATAACCGGACCAGTTTCTTTTAAGCAGACCCGAAATGCTAAAGTTGCGGTTATGGGAGTTTTCACTGCGTCCAATTCTCATGCAGTCTTACTTCACCAATGTTCTGGCTCAATCAATCTTGGAAAGCTGTAGGTAGATCAACGCGTGTCGGCTCTCAACAAGCCTTTGTCAAGATGCTTTTTCCTTCAGCTCCACCTCTATTTAAAGGCAATAGGTGTTAAAGGCATACGTGTTAATCCTTTACTCAAATTCACAGGGCTCAAATTTACTCAAAGGCTCATCTGAAGCAGTGGTGCGAACATTTGCTTTTCTCCTCAGTTTACTATTCTAAAATTTTAAACTCTAAATATTATACATATTTAAATACTCATTTAATGTGTTAAAAAACTACTTATAGATGTGTATATGAATAAACTCCTGTTGGATTACCATACATGCAACATATGTCACATTAAGTCTCCAATTGAATGATGAATTTAATGATAATAGGAGGGAATAAATATTATTTAATTTAGGGAAGAATGAATTTCATACACCTAATTTTATATTGAATAAAAAAATTTTTTTAAAAATACTAAAAAATTCTTTAAAAAAATTATTTATAAAACACCAGATTTTTTCTAAAAATACTTAAAGTTCTAAAAAATATCAAATTTTTCTAAAAACAGAGAACAATTCTTAGAAAAGAGACCAATTCCTATAAAATAGAGACCAATTCCTAAAAAAAAAGAGAGAGACCGAATCATATCAAAAAACCTACAGTTATAATGTTGCAAATATAGATTCAAAATTATAATGTTCTTACTTAAGTGATATTTGATACTTAATACCTCTGATCGGGACTAGGAAAAATGTTTGCTTTAAACTTTCATAATTAATGTTCTCATGGATACCTACATATCTCTATAAGGATTCTCTCATTATTATTTATTTCTTATTTTTTAATTTCTTATTTATTTTTATTTCAGAATAAATGTTTCAGATCTAATTCACTATTGAGACCTCCAGGGGATAGTGATCCAAAATTAAATATTAATTCAGCTTCCTTACGCAGTAATTTTTTCTCTACATCACCCCTTCTCCCATCCTGTAATATTTTCTTGATGCCCCAATATTTCATACTATTCACGTTACCCTGATGTACTTCTGAAAAATGTCTTTATAGTATAGTATCCAGGGCCGCCACTAGAAATTTTGGGGCCCCTGACTCAACCATTGATCAGGCCCCCCCCCCCTTTGACATGTGCAATTTTTGACCAAGTGACTAAAACGTATATGCACTTTATTCTTAAGTGTCTATTTAAACTTGGAAATGTTGTAAAGGTAGTAACATACAAACACAGACTCACTCATACACTGAAACACACACACACACATAAGGATTCACATATAGACACTCTAGCAGACGCGCAAAGAAACACACTCAGACACAGACACCCAAACAGACACTTAGCACTCGTTTACATTGACCTGACAAGTAATGACGTAAACTACAGTTTTGTAAAAAAAAAAGGAGAATTAGAAAACAAAATATGGAGTTCTGATTAACTTTTTGTAAAGGAAGATGACAACTAAATTATGACAACAGCATGCAGTGGCTGAAAGGAAGGGCCCTGAACTGCCTAAGCAATAATTTAAAGGTTAAATGGTGGATTGGTTACTTCCGGAAAGGTCTTGTTAGTCTCAAAGTCTGTAGAAAGATGTGAATAATTAGTAGTAAGGTCAAAATGTCCTAAAAAGGAACAGACAATGGACACACACACACAAACTCAAACTTGCACACACACAGAGACACCCACAGAAAACACACAGACATACATACACAGAGAGACAACCACATAAAAAACACAGAAAGACATACATACACACACTCTCACTGAGACATCCACAGAAAACACACAAAGACATACAGACACTCACATAAAACACACACCCAAACAGAGACATCCACAGAAAACACAGACATACATACATATACACACCCACCCTCACAGAGGCATCCAAAGAAAATACACAAAGACAAACATACACACAACCTCACAGAGACACCCACAGAAAAAGCTCAACGACGTATGCACACACCCTCACAGACATCCACAGAAAATGCACAAAGACAAACACACCCACCCTCACAGAGAGACCCACAGATAAAAAATACATATGCACTCAGAGACACAAACCAAAGCACAAAGACAAACACAGACACCCACAGAAACACTCACAGGAGGAAACATTTATGCACCTTGCATCCCCTAAATCAACAGTGTGTGACATAAAACATTTTTTAGAAATTAAGAGATCACTTTTGTAAAGAATCATATTTGTAAATGTGCAAACAAAAATAATTCTGTGAATTCAAAATTGTACATTAATGAGCTGGGTAGATGGCTAGATGAAGAAAAGTACCTTTAAAAGGTTGACATATGATGTTTGTTTGTTTTTTCCCCCATTTTCCCCAACCAAGAGCCCCACTTCAAATATAGAGTACACATTTTCCCAGCTGTCAGCTGTACTTATGGATTTTGAAAATGCTGTACTCAATATGGTCTTGGTGGGACCATAAGCTGTGGTACTCATACCATTAGATCTGGATAAATCCAGGATTTAGGCTTGTTGGTATGTATTTCAAAATTAAGCCAGCTGTAGTGTAAACTGAACAGTTTTAAGTTAACCTGTCTCATTTCAAACACTGAGCAATCTTAGTCTGAGAGTATAAACTTTCATGCAGATGTAAAAATCTTAGATAAAATGCCTCCTTGCATCTGGAAAGTCCTTGCATGAAGGGGCAGTAAACTGGAATGTTATATATTATATATATATATAAAATGCATATCTGCCAAAAGGGCATCTACCATTTGTGTATTGAGGAGGAAACATTTCTGCATGGTTTTAAATATAGAATTTCTACAGCATTGTCAAATAATCAGAAATACACTGCTGCTAAAAAAAATTGTTTTTATGGACCCCTAGCCCCAAAAAAACTACTACCACTGACACACACTGTACAAAGTGCCAAGTCTGTCTCACACTGCGCATAGTGGTTTAGTGCACACTAAGAAATCCTCTCAAATGCTAATACTTTACTTCTTGGAATAACATTTCCCATGCTCAATTAGCACTCTGCTGTAGTACCCACTGCACTGGTGGCTGTCCAAATATAAAAAACAAACAAAAAAAAAAAAAAACATTTTTTTTTTTAGTTCTTGCCTCATGGGGCCCCCCTGGCTCATTGGGCCCCTGACAGGAGTCACCCCTGTCACCCCTTGATGGCGGCCCTGATAGTATCCTCTCTCTTGTGTTCAATGCACAATAAGTGCTCTCTGATGCGGTCCTTTAATTTTCTACTCGTTTGACCGAGGTAGATTAAATGACAGTCACATTTAATTAGATATATTACATTCACATCGGTGCAACGTATAATTCCATTTATTTTAAAATCTCTCCCTGTCTTTGGTGACTTAATATGAGTATTTAAATATGTATAATATTTAAAGTTGAAAATTTTAGAATAGTAAACTGAGGAGAAAAGCAAATGTTCGCACCACTGCTTCAGATGAGCCTTTGAGTAAATTTGAGCCCTGTGAATTTGAGTAAAGGATTAACACTTATGCCTTTAACACCTATTGCCTTTAAATAGAGGTGGAGCTGAAGGAAAAAGCATCTTGACAAAGGCTCGTTGAGAGCCGACACGCGTTGATCTACCTACAGCTTTCCAAGATTGATTGAGCCAGAACATTGGTGAAGTAAGACTGCATGAGAATTGGACGCAGTGAAAACTCCCATAACCGCAACTTTAGCATTTCGGGTCTGCTTAAAAGAAACTGGTCCGGTTATGCTGCTGGAGCGATAGGAGTGAGGAATTCAAAGAAGTGCGCGCACTACAACTGGAGGAGCTGATTGGTTACCCAGAGTGCTGGGTTATTGAAGCAGACAGTTCCGGGATTCAACAACCGCTGACGAGCGGCACCTTAGAGTGACGGAGGATTAATCAGTATGCCTGAAGTAAAAGGTACCATGAAGTATCATTTCTATTTGGTAAAAGGAATAAGGTACCACATATTCCTGAACTTTAAGGAAACTTGTTTAACAAGTGTTAAAGGTGCAAAGTTGATTCTATCAGCCAATCGGAATTAAGGTAGGAAAATTCTGATTGGCTGATGGAATCAGCCAATCAGAATCAAGTTCAATCCGATTGGCTGATTCAATCAGCCAATCAGATTGAGCTCGCATTCTATTGGCTGTTCCGATCAGCCAATAGAATGCGAGCTCAATCTGATTGGCTGATCGGATCAGCCAATAGAATGCGAGCTCAATCTGATTGGCTGATCGGATCAGCCAATCGGATTGAACTTGATTCTGATTGGCTGATTCCATCAGCCAATCAGAATTTTCCTACCTTAATTCCGATTGGCTGATAGAATCCTATCAGCCAATCGGAATTCGAGGGACGCCATCTTGGATGACGTCCCTTAAAGGAACCGTCATTCGTCGGGAAGTCGTCGTCGGAAGAAGATGGGTCAGCGGTGGAGGTCTTCAAGATGGAGCCGGTCCTCATCGGATGAAGATAGAAGATGCCGCTTGGAAGAAGATGGTTGCCGGTCCGGATCTACTCTTCTTCCCGGATAGGATGAAGACTTTGGAGCCTCTTCTGGACTTCTTCAGCCGTCGGATGATGGATGTCTAGCCCCCGCTTGGGCTTAGATGAAGATATCGGATACCCGGTGAGGTGAAGACAAGGTAGGAAGATCTTCAGGGGCTTAGTGTTAGGTTTATTTAAGGGGGGTTTGGGTTAGATTAGGGGTATGTGGGTGGTGGGATGTAATGTTGGGGGGGGTTATTGTATGTGTTTTTTTACAGGAAAAAGAGCTGAATTTCTTGGGGCATGCCCCGCAAAGGGCCCTGTTCAGGGCTGGTAAGGTAAAAGAGCTTTGAACTTTTGTAATTTAGAATAGGGTAGGGCATTTTTTATTTTGGGGGGCTTTGTTATTTTATTAGGGGGCTTAGAGTAGGTTTAATTAGTTTAAAATTGTTGTAATATTTTTCTTATGTTTGTAAATATTTTTTTATTTTTTGTAACTTAGTTCTTTTTTATTTTTTGTACTTTAGTTAGTTTATTTCATTGTATTTATTTGTAGATATTGTATTTAATTAATTTATTGATAGTGTAGTGTTAGGTTTAATTGTAGGTAATTGTAGGTATTTTATTTAATTTATTTATTGATAGTGTAGTGTTAGGTTTAATTGTAACTTAGGTTAGGATTTATTTTACAGGTAATTTTGTAATTATTTTAGCTAGGTAGCTATTAAATAGTTCTTAACTATTTAATAGCTATTGTACCTGGTTAAAATAATTACAAAGTTACCTGTAAAATAAATATTAATCCTAAAATAGCTATAATATAATTATAATTTATATTGTAGCTATATTAGGATTTATTTTACAGGTAAGTATTTAGCTTTAAATAGGAATAATTTATATAATAAGAGTTAATTTATTTCGTTAGATTTAAATTATATTTAATTTAGGGGGTGTTAGTGTTAGGGTTAGACTTAGCTTTAGGGGTTAATACATTTATTAGAATAGCGGCGAGATTCGGTCGGCAGATTAGGGGTTAATACTTGAAGTTAGGTGTCGGCGATGTTAGGGAGGGCAGATTAGGGGTTAATACTATTTATTATAGGGTTATTGAGGCGGGAGTGAGGCGGATTAGGGGTTAATAACTTTATTATACTGTAGTAGCGGTGAGATCCGCTCGGCAGATTAGGGGTTAATAAGTGTAGGCAGGTGGAGGTGGCGTTGAGGGGGGCAGATTAGGGGTTAATAAATATAATATAGGGGTCGGCGGTGTTAGGGGCAGCAGATTAGGGGTACATAGCTATAATGTAGCTGGCGGTGGCGTGCGGACGGCAGATTAGGGGTTAATAAGTGTAGGTAGCTGGCGGCGACGTTGAGGGGGCAGGTTAGGGGTTAATAAATATAATATAGGGGTTGGCGGTGTTAGGGGCAGCAGATTAGGGGTACATAAGGATAACGTAGGTAGCGGTCGGCAGATTAGGGGTTAAAAAAATGTAATCGAGTGTCGGCGATGTGGGGGGGCCTCGGTTTACGGGGACATAGGTAGTTTATGGGTGTTAGTTTACTTTAGGGCACAGTAGTTAAGAGCTTTATGAACCGGCGTTAGCCCAGAAAGCTCTTAACTACTGACTTTTTTCTGCGGCTGGAGTTTTGTCGTTAGAATTCTAACGCTCACTTCAGCCACGACTCTAAATACCGGAGTTAGAAAGATCCCATTGAAAAGATAGGATACGCAATTGACGTAAGGGGATCTGCGGTATGGAAAAGTCGCGGCTGAAAAGTGAGCGTTAGACCCTTTTTTGACTGACTCCAAATACCGGCGGTAGCCTAAAACCAGCGTTAGGAGCCTCTAACGCTGGTTTTCACGGCTACCGCCAAACTCCAAATCTAGGCCTTAGAAAATATAACCCACACTGCATAAATGTAAACTTCAAAATGCTCACATTTTCATATATAACTTAAAAAAACAAGCTCATCATACTGTAACACACCTAGTAAAGAAGGCTTAATTACAGTATACTGAGAACTTGAAAAACAGCCCTATTAATACATAGAAATCAGCTATTTACAGTAGCTATAGAAAATTGCACTTTTTATATCAAATATCTGGTGTCAGATCAAAGTAATTGCCAAAGTAAGAGGATAACTTTGTATAATAAAGTATGAATTTTTGCCCGTCTAGTAAATTCTTTATGTCTTGATAAAAATATAATGTTCTAATTCTTGAGAGCACTTATTGTTAAATGTTTGCAGTACACTACTGGTTACATCCTATTGGACCTACAAAAGGGATATGAAACCCTTTTTTGTTCTTTCAGGATTCAGATAAAACATTGCAGGCAATTTTAAACAATTTTCCAATTTACTCCTATTATCAAATGTGCTTAATTCCCTTGATATACTTTGCTGAAGTCTCAAAACAAATCAACATTTAAAAGTACAGTTACACTCATAATAACACAATCTGATAAAAAACAAATTAAATAAAAATATTGCATTAAAAAGTTATAATGGCTCAAAGATATGAGGTCTCAGGTGTAATAAAAAAAACACTGCAAAGGGCTTTGACATAGAGATACATACATATATACACATGTCGAAATATGTATGTATGTGTGCGTGTGTGTGTATATATATATATATATATATATATATATATATATTTATATATGTATTTATATGTGTACTTATGTATTTACAGACATATATAAACACATAAATATGTATGCATACACATAGAGACGTATATATAGGTGCATTGGAGCCCTTTGCAGTTAAGTAGATAAATTAAACTGATCAAAACATAATAAACATAAGGTAGAGTATTTGAGACAAAAACGTTTTTCCAAAAAGTTGACGTGAATACCTTTATACACTGAAAAAGCTGCCATCTAGAAAGATGGAAAACTAATATCCCAGAGGATGAGGAAAAACTGCTCAACACTTATAGGATATAAGGAACAAGCTACAGATCTTCAGGGAAAGATTCAGCGAAAGAGGTTATGAACAGAAAGCAATTGAGGAAGATTATATGGGAGCTAAAACAGTAGATAGAAAGGAGTTATTACAATATAAGGATAAAAGAAATGAAGTAGAAACAGGAGACACTATCCAAGTACATTTCATCACAAATTATAATAGCCAATATAAGAAAATAGAAAGAATTATAAAGAAACATTGGCAAATAGCCAGGGAAGACCCCTTAATAGGGGATACATTAACTATTTATAAGAAATCTAGAAATCTTTAGAACATACTTACCCCCCAGTGAATTTAGAAGTAGCAGGGTCAAACCAATCAGTTAGAGCTATTCGGTAAAGAAGTACAAGGGTTCTGCCATTTCAACAAGAAAGTCAAAGAGTTTACATCTACTACAACAGGAGAAATATTCAAGATACTATTAGATGCACAGATAAGGGAATCATATACTTAATTGAATGTAAATGCAAAAAACAATATATTGGCGAGACCTCAAGAACTCATAGAGAGAGAACTAGGGAACACCTTTGCATTATAGAAAAAGGTACTAAAGAAACACATCTTTATAAACACTTCAATGAAGTACACCAGAATAAACTTAAGGATTTCTCTTTTTGGGGAATCTGCAAAGTAAAAGGGCAAAACTTTGACACTAAATTGCTTAAAAAAGAAGTCAAGTTTATATGTAGGATGAAAATACTTTTTCCAGAGGGAATTAACTCTAAACTAGACATAACACCTTTTATGTATGGATAAAATCCACTTCATGTTGTATGGAACCCATAACAATTTGGGGGTTATTTGATTGCATCAGCCAATAGAATTTTTTACCCTTTAATTCCGATTGGCTGATAGAATTCTATCAGCCAATCGGAATTCAAGGGACGCCATCTTGGATGATGTCTTTTAAAGGAACCTTCAGTGTACGGCTGGGACCGTATGAAGAGGATGCTCCGCGCCGGATGTCTTCAAGATGGAGCCGATCCGTGTCGGAAGGATGAAGATAGAAGATGCCGTCTGGATGAAGACTTCTGCCTGCCTGGAGGACGACTTCTTGCTGCTTGGATGAAGACTTCTCCCACCTTCGTTGAGGACTTCTGCCCGCTTGGATAAAGACTTCTCCCGGCTTGATGAGGATGGATGTCCCGGCTTGATGAGGATGGATGTCTTCAAAAACTGTAAGTAAATCTTTGGGGGTTAGTGTTAGGTTTTATTAAGGGTTTATTGGGTGGGTTTTATTTTTAGATAAGGGGTTTGGGCAAAGAAAAAGAGCTAAATGCCCTTTTCAGGGCAATGGGGAGCTTAGGTTTTTTAGATAGAATTTTATTTGGGGGTTTTGTTGTGTGGGTGGTGGGTTTTACAGTTGGGGGGTTGTTTGTATTTTTTTTACTGGTAAAAGAGCTGATTTCTTTGGGGCAATGCCCCGCAAAAGGCCCTTTTAAGGGCTATTGGCAGTTTAGTTTACGCTAGGGGTTTTTTTTATTTGGGGGGGGCTTTTTAATATGATAGGGCTATTAGATTAGGTGCAATTAGTTTAAATATTTGATAATTTCTTTTTTATTTTGTGTAATTTGGGTCTGACTAATTTGGGTTTGATGTTGGGGGCGGCATATTAGGGGTTAATACATTTATGTAGGTGGCAGCGACATTGGGGGTGGCAGATTAGGGGTTCATAAGTGTAATGTAGGTGTCGGCGATGTCGGGGGCGGCAGATTAGGGGTGTTTAGATTCGGGGTTTATGTTAGGGTGTTAGGTGTAAACATACCTTTTCTTTTCCCATAGGAATCAATGGTGCTGCGTTACAGAGCTTTACGCTCCTTTATTGCAGGTGTTAAGCTTTTTTTAGCTGGCTCTCCCCATTGATGTCTATGGGGAAATCTGGCACGAGCACGTAAAACCAGCTCAAAGCAGTGCTGGTATTTGTTTGCAATATGGAGCTCAACGCAACACAGGTTTTTGGAAAACCAGTAATAGCAGCGCTATTAAAGCTGAGCGGTGGAAGTAACTTGCAAGTTATTACCAAGCCAGCCATAAGGCAAAACTTGTCATCTGGCCGTATGTTTTTTGATGATTCACTGTCTCTGGGTCGCATTTGACTCAGATCTTTCTTTCACTCCTCACATTCAGTCTGCCGCTTCCACCTTAAAAACATCTCTAAAATTAGACACTTCCTTACACAAGACACAACTAAGATTTTAATCCACTCTCTTATTCTTTCCCACCTTGATTACTGCAACTCTGTCCTCTCTGGTCTCACCACCTGCCACCTAGCTCCTTTACAATCCATAATGAATGCCTCTGCCAGACTCATCTTCCTTTACACGTCACTCTTCATCTGCTGCACCTCTCTGCCAATCCCTTCACTGGCTTCCTCTTGCCTCTAGGATCAAACACAAATTTCTCACTCTGACATACAAAGCCCTCAACTGCACTGCTCCCCCCATATCACAGACCTTGTCTCCAGATACTCTCCCTCCCGTCCCCTTCACTCTGTTAATGACCTCCTACTCTCCTCCTCTCTGGTTACCTCATTGCACTCCCGTTTACAGGACTTCTCCAGACTGGCTCCCATCTTTTGGAACTCTCTGCCTCGCTCCACAAGACTCTCCCCTAGTTTTGAAAGCTTCAAGTGCTCCCTAAAGACTCTACTGTTCAGGGATACATACAACCTACGCTAAGCTTTCTTCATATCAGTTCCACTCCTCCATTGCTATCCCCTGAACCCCCTTAGTATGTAAGCCTAAGAGTCCAGCTGTTTGTATATCACCTTCTTAAGAGCTGACTACAACAGTGCAACTCTTGGCAGGGCCCTCTACCCATTTGATCCCTATAATTGTTTTGTTGTACTCCCCCTTTGTTTATAGCGCTGCGGAATCTGTTGGCGCTCTACAAATAACTGATAATACTAATAATAATATATATTTTTAAAATTATATACATATTTTTATATATATTTGTGTAATTTTTTGTTTTCATTACACATTTATACCACCCCTCCACTCACACATATTACTGATGTAATATTATTATGTCCTTTACATGTCAGTATATGTCTCACTTGATGTATTTTAATAGTTTTCTCTGATTTTTATCTGATTGTACCACTGACATCCAGTTAGACATTCACTCTTGATATTTACTTATGTTACATTTATTTCTGATCCTAAACACATACTTCCACCAAATGATACCCACTGCTGGACTGGATTTTATAATATTTTACTAATTTAATTGACCTGGATATATGTACAGTTGAATAGGGTGATATCACTTTAAAAACACAAATTAAATTCTAGTCCCTCCAATCAATGAACAAGGGATTGTATTTAAAAAACTGCAGTAACCTGTCTCCTTCATATCTTGAAAAAGCCCTTACGGGTGTAACGCATTGATTAAAGGAGTTGTGCAAACAACTATCTACTAAGAAGCTCTCCTGTATGGAGAGACAACACCAACATTACTTTAGCCTAGGTGAAGCTTTCACTTTCGAAGGCTCAAGATTTACAGCTAACAATCAGACTTTGTTTTCTGCCATTGGTATTGGCATTATTTCTCACATCGTCTGTTTAACAGGGAATCCCCTAGTTCAAACATCAGTGACGTTAGTTCCGAAGTCACATGACCTGCAATGATCCTCAACACCTTTGACGTCAGATGCCAGGATCCCTAATCTGCCTAGAATTGGAGCCATCTAGGTGAGGCACGCACGTACCAGGGTTGGCTCCAAGGGGGAGCATTGGGGGGCAATGCCCACCCAAATGGTATGCTGTGCCCCCCAGGGCAAAAAAAAAAGTGATTTTTTTTTACATTTTAAAAGTGACGGGTCCCCCATGGTCCAAAATGTCGCATAAACGATTTGCGGCCACTGGACCCTGGATATCCGCCACTTAGGAGGGCCCAGCTAATCTCTTTACTCTCCTCTATTTACAACCAGATAACAAATAAAGTTGCATTTCCCTGCTGGTGCTCTTGCAGTTAACCTAGGGCTTGCAATTCCCCTCCTCCTGCTAGCCCACTTACTAGGGAGCTGAAGTGAGATGATGACATCATCAGACCTCTGCAGGAAGTGCTGGGAGAAGCTAACAGTCAGTGAGAGGGAAGGCAGTAGTAATTTTGTGAAAACACAGCCGTATAACCAATGTGTGTGTGAGAGAGTAGTATCCCTTCCCTATTGTGCTTTATATCCTGACAGCCACAGATAAAGAAGCAAATTGGGAATTCCTTGGTTTCCCCACTGCAGGTCACACAAAACAAGTGTGCATTGTGCCTGCTTTATCTGCAGTGATCAGTGTAAAATGTGTGTCAGATTATAGGTTCTCAAATACACACACTTCAAATGTAGCTGTGGGACAATGAGTGAAATAGCCTTATGTTTATTATTTACGTTTCAAAACATCTACTATTTGTCCCCAAGGTTGTTTTATTATATATACATACACACACACACATACATACATACATACACACAATACACACACTGTATATAAATATATATTGTTTGTGTATATATATATATATATATATATATATGTGTGTGTGTGTGTGTATATACATATATACTGTGTGTATGTGTGTGTGTATATATATATATATATATATATATATATATACTACTCCTGTAAGTAAATCCATCCTCCTGGGTCAACAGACTGGGTGCTAGCAAAAGGTATATCTCAGTAAATGAAAGCACTCTCAGGACTTCTCAATAGTGGGTCAAAAAACCCAGTGTTTATTAACGTTTTGGGGTTCACACAGACCCCTTCATCTGATGAAGGGGTCTGTGTGAACCCTGAAACGTTAATAAACACTGTTCTTTTTTACCCACTATTGAGAAGTCCTGAGAGTGCTTTCATTTACTGAGATATACCTTTTGTGTGTGTGTGTGTGTGTGTATATATATATATATATATATATATATATACTATATATATATATATATACATACATACATATATGTATATACATACATACACACAGTGTGTGTGTGTATGTATGTATATATATATATATATATATATACTGTGTGTGTGTGTATATATATATATATATATATATATATGTGTGTGTATATGTATGCGTGTATATATATATATATATATATATATATATATATAGATATATATATATATATATATATATATATATATATATAATGTGTGTGTATATACATACTGTATATACTGTGTGTGTGCAGGTAAATATCATTAATAATATCTGTACAAGTAATGTACTGCTTGGCACTCAAACTTATTGTCATAAAAGCTTATTTGATCATTAGTAGGGTCATTGGTAGAGCTACACATGCAAACAGTGTCCACTGGCTGTGTCATATGTGGGAGACATTCCTGAGATATGACAAATGTAACCCCTGCACTGCCATAATTCTGGTAAATGTAACTGCTGCGGCACTGCCATACATCTTATAAATGTAACCCCTATACTCCTTGAGATATGAAACATGTAACCGCTGCACTTCCAGAAATATAAACAAATCTAACTCCTGCACAGCCAGAGATCTGATAAATGTAACCCCTGGACTGCCACAGTAGGTCTGCTCTTATTTTGACTCTCATACATGCTTTTTAAATGCGTGCCCCCTTGTGAAAAAAAAAATGCCCCCCCCCCCCATTTCATTCGTTCGAGCCGACCCTGGCACGTACCCTGCTTGTTCCCAGTAGTTTCTTTACAGAGTAGTACACCGGATATCTATCTGGTAGGAGATATCACATTGTCAACCATTTTGAGTTCAGTACTTTTAGACATCTTTGCACATTAACTCATATGGAAATGAGTCATCTTTATCTCCTTTATCAGTATTGACTTTTTTGCACATAGGTGTAAATTTTTTTACCTGTCACACGTATCCTAGAATGCTTTTTTACTTTTTTGTGTTTTATAACTGTTTTATTACTGTTTTATATCGGATAGCCATAGTGTGTTTGAGATTGTGCACATCTCTTATTTATACATCAAGAGAATACATTGTACATGTGTTTTTAGAATATTGTCTATTCTTGTCTCATTCTAAATTTTATTATGTTTTGATCAGTTTAATCCACTCCAGCGTTTTTAGCGAGAGTCAATTTTTGTAAATCCAACTATGACACTAGGCAGAGAGTGAGGGTTATGCAATATTCATAAGTGTTTAACTGTATCTTTACTATAAATATCTCACATTCCAATGTTCCGCACAAAGGGGAATATGTTCTATGTATTTTTAAATAGATATTCTTACATATATCTGTATATATCTAGACCTATCCAAATACAAGCAAAGGAATTTCCAGCCGTGAGTAGATTAAAACTTGAAGTTTATTGAAATATATTTAAAAGCATATCCAAAACATGGGGGAGATAAAAGGGCATCAGATCAGGTCAGGTCTTACGCGTTTCAGCTCTACTGAGCCGTACTCATAGACCTCTGATCTGGTGCAGTAATTGCACAACTATATACATTTCATAATGAGGTTAATTAAAAACAGTCTTGCCCAATTTGTTTCAGACAGTTAACCCCTGAGTGTTATAATGTGTATAGTATCCTCTCTATTATATTATATGGTATGGGGTACCTGAAACTTTTATTGTGAGTATATGCTTTTTTAATTGTAGGCTTCTGGAGTCTAATGTTGTTTAAAATATAACATTAATTCGAGTTTAGCAAAATCATTGTCATTGGTTTAAATATTAGTGTCATCTCGAAATTGTTATTTACAGAATTTAAATTTCATTTGTATGTATTTTATTTTATTTAATTTTATTTTGTTTAAATTCAGAGCTCTAGGTTAAACCCTTGGTTATCTAGTTACTTGAATATATCTTAATCCTTTACTTTCTTGACTAGAATTCCTTACATAATAGGTTTATTTCCAAAAATTTATAAGCTCAAACCTGGAATTAAATCCATAGGGTACATTTGTTTTCATGCGGAACATCCAGTATACCTCTTTTTTACTGAGTATACTGTCCAGATCTCCCCCCCTTGAGTCTAGGGTTATTTTTTCTACTATTGTCCATCTGAGTGATGTGGTGTTCCTATTGTGTACCTCTATAAAATGTTTAGTTATTGGTAGCAGTTTGTCCTCTCTTTGTCTGCTCTTTTCAGTGTCTACTGTGATACTGGATAAGTGCTCCCTAATTCTATTTCTTATTTCTCTCACCGTTTTTCCAATATACTGAAGTTTGCAAATATTGCACTCTATGAGGTACACTACCCCTTTGTCTCTGCAATTTAAGTGTTTATTTATCTGGAGTATTTCTCCTGTCTTGGTCGATTTGAAGATGTTTCCTATATCTGCATGTTTACAAGCTTTACAGTCACTGTAACCACATTTGTAGAGGCCTTTAGATTGTAACCAAGTTGTTCTTTTGTTCACTTTTAGATTAGTTGGGGAGACTATATTCCCTATAGTCCTGCCTCTTCTATATGAAAAAAGACAATTACTGTCTATTATCTTTGCTAGACTATTATCTGCCTTCAAAATAGGTAGGTGTTTCTTTATTATATTACATATTTGGTTATATTGGGGTGAATATTGTGTGACAAACTTGATTCTATTTGTGTCAAATCTGGGTTTCTTTTTGGGTTTAGTTACAATCAAATCTCCCTGTGCCTTAGTGGACACTGCCATGCGTGCATTCTTTATAGTTTGTTTGTTATAGCCCCTCACTTTAAGTTGTTTATCTAGAAGATTTGCTTCTTTTAAATAGTCTTCGTCATTAGAGCAGTTTCTTTTTATTCTAATGTGTTGACCCTTTGCTATAGCTCTGAAGGTTTCTTTGGGGTGTTCGCTCCTTGCGTGTAAAAGTGCATTCCTAGTTATTGGTTTTTTATATATTGTGGTTTCAATTTCGCCATTAAAGTAATTACCTCGCAGTGTGAGGTCCAAATAATTAATTTCCTTATTTTTTAACTCATGTGTGAATCTTATTCCCATCTTATTATTTCCTATGTATTGCAGGAAATTTTCTATTGAGGCGTCATCCCCCTCCCATATTAGAATCAGGTCATCTATGAATCTATGGTAAAGCTTGATATTTTCCCTGAAGGGGCTTCCATCCGCATAGATGTGGCACAGCTCCCACCAGCCCATAAATAAGTTGGCGTAAGTGGGGGCAAACTTTGCCCCCATAGCTGTGCCACATCTCTGCAGATAGAACACCCCTCCATAAGAAAAATAATTATGTGTTAGAAGGTATTCTATGATTCTTAAGAGAAATTCCTGAAAATTCTCCTCCAAATTGCTACGTGTTTGTAAGAAGTACTTAACTGCTTCTATACCTAGTACATGTGGAATGTTACTGTAGAGTGACACTACGTCTAGGGATAACCATCTGCTTTTGGTGGTCCATGTTATATTTTTCAATTTTTGTATTAAATGTGTGGAGTCCCTGAGATAGCTGGTTAGATTTAGAACTAATGGCTGTAGGATGGAATCTACCCATTCTGATACCGGTTCTAGTAGTGATCCCATCCCTGACACTATGGGTCGCCCCTGAACATTTTCTGTACTTTTATGTACTTTTGGGAATATATGAAATAATGGTGTCTTTGGATGTTTATTTACCATATAATCATGTGTCTCTTTATTTATAAAACCATTGGCTAGGCCCTCATCCAATAAGTGGGAGAGTTGGAGCATATAGTTTGATTTTGGATCTCCTCTTAATATTTGATAGTTATTTGTGTCATTGAGTTGTCTTTTTATTTCTTTATCATAGTCTGTCTTATTTAGTACCACTATGCTACTCCCCTTGTCCGATTTTTTAATGACTATGTTATCATTTTCTGCAATTTCTTTCAGAGCTGTTCTCTCTTTTCTTGTTAAATTGGTGTCTAGACCTATATATATATATACTTTATATATATATATAAATATATATATATATATATATGTAATAATTTTTATATATACTGATTATATATATATGTATATATATACATATATAAATATATATATAAATATATATTTGTGCTAATATCCATCAGATATATATTTAAATATCTCTTTAAGAATAAATTGAACATATTTTGCTAGGAGCAAAACATTAGATTATGAAAGATGCAATATTATCTTCTTATGTTACGCTTTTAAATAACCGCGATCGTGTTTGTGCAACTTGTGAGTGCTAAGTATTTTTTCAACTTTTTTGGCTCCTTTGAAGTCTATAGGGAATGCGATTTTGCATTCGCAACTTCTCAAAGTCTATTTTTTACTGACGTTACAAACATGAGAGAGCAAACTTTTTACTTTCTACTCGTAATATGAGAGTGAATCTCTGAGCGCAAATAATTACTTCTAGCAGTTTTAATGCTTGAAAGTGATTGCAAACTACTGCTCCACTTGTAATCTAGCCCATAGCTGGTATTTGTATGTAGGGTTGCCAGCTGTGCTTCATAAAAATACCGGACGACCTATAGGGACGTAGCTGGGTTTCACACAATGTCTCCACAAAAGCTCAACCTTAGACCCCAACCTTGATCCCACCACATATATTTTTCACAACTAAGCAGTCATTTTATCCCCTTGGTTCCCAGTAGCACATGTTTAGAGAAGTGATGTGACCCCCTTGGCTGCCAGACGTAATACACCCAGCAATGATTAAACACCCCCATGTTTGTCTGTAACACATATAATAGAAAATGCCCAGTGTAACTTCTTTTTGAGCCATATTTGTAATGCATAAAGGCCTAGGAGGCCCTTTTCATTTAGTTGACAATGATCTTTAAGTGTCCATTATTTTTGTGCAGATTTCACTAGATAGCCTGCTAAAATACTCGACTGTCCAGTTAAATACTTTGCACCCGTCAACCCTATCCACACCACACCCACTGCCCCACACTCTCTTTGCATATGCTTAGCCATTGTGAAACACCCTATTGTGTAGTCAATTTTATTTTTGTTTTAATTTTAAACTATAACCAATGAAGACCTTTTAATACAGTTATTAAACTGCCCATTTGGCACAGTATATAAACAGCATTTATCTCCCTCTCACATGATGTAAAGTTATGAAAACCAGGGCAGGTTTAATCTAAGGCTGCAGGGACATGAGTCCAATTTGCTTTTTGTAATTTTGCAAGGGTAGTAACCAGCTAACAATCAGAGTGGCCTTTATCTTGATAAATGGGACAACGATTTGAAATAGCTGATTTTGCCTGTGGAAACTGCCACCTATAGTGATCTTGTCAATACTGCAGTATTTGTTATAGCAAACCTTAGTAAACAAGAGGTAGTGACAGTGGGGGAGAAGAAAAAGTGTCACTGCAGTTACTTTGAATACAAAAAACCTATCACCTGTTTGCTGATAAGGTAGTTATCTGCTAAAAATAATAACTGTTCTATGGGTACAGAGCATTTATTATGTCCCACAATATACCTTTAAATGAATGTTTTAAGCACATTCCCCTACTTTGCAACCTAACTGGGATATCTACTCGCCACAGTTCAATTTCTACTCGCCAATGGCTAGTAGGCGAGTCGAAATTTTGATCCCTGTATAAATATATATACAGTATATATATATATATATATATATATATATATATATATATATATATATATATATATATATATATATATAATTTTATTTTTTAAATAACATTCGGCTAGATTACGAGTTTTGCGTTATGAGTGGCTCGCTACTAACTTGCAAGTTATTTCCACCACTCATCTCCCTATAGCGCTGCTATTACAAGTTTTCAAAAAAACGGCGTTAGCAGGCAATATAGCAGCATTGAGCTCCATACCGCACCCAAATATCAGCACTGCTTTGAGCTGGTTTTACGTGCTCATGCACGATTTCCCCATAGACATCAATGGGGAGAGCCAGCTAAAAAAAGCTTAACACCTGCAATAAAGGAGCGTAAAGCTCTGTAATGCAGCACCATTGATTCCTATGGGAAAAGAAAAGGTATGTTTACACCTAACACCCTAACATAAACCCTGACTCTAAACACCCCTAATCTGCCGCCCCGACATCGCCGACACCTACATTACACTTATGAACCCCTAATCTGCTGCCCCCAATGTCGCCGCCACCTACATTACACTTATTAACCCCTAATCTGCTGCCACTTACCTAAATTTATTAACCCCTAATCTACCGCCCCCAATGTCATCGCTACCTACCTACACCTATTAATCCCTAATCTGCCGCCCCAATGTTGTCGCTACCTACCTACACTTATTAACCCCTAAACCTAACCCTAAGTGTAACCCTTACACCCACAAACTTTAATATAATTTAAATAAATCTAAATAAAAATTACTATCATTAACTAAATAATTCCTATTTAAAACTAAATACTTACCTATAAATTACCACAAAATAAAAAAGAAATTATCAAATATTTAAACTAATTACACCTAATCTAATAGCCCTATCAAAATATAAAAGCCCCCCCTCCAAAATAAAAACTAAACTAAACTGCCAATGGCCCTTAAAAGGGCCTTTTGCGGGGCATTGACCCAAAGAAATCAGCTCTTTTACCTGTAAAAAAAAAAATACAAACAACCCCCCAACAGTAAAACCCACGACCCACACAACCAAACCCACCAAATAAAATCCTATCTAAAAAAACTAAGCTCCCCATTGCCCTGTCAAGGGCATTTGGATGGGCATTGCCCTTAAAAGGGCATTTAGCACTTTTTCAGCCCAAACCCTAAGCTAAAAATAAAACCCACCCAATAAACCCTTAAAAAAACTTAACACTAACCCTGAAGATCCACTTACAGTTTTTGATGACCAGACATCCAACCTCAATGAAGCCAGGAGAAGTCTTCATCCAAGCGGCAAGAAGTCCTCAACGAAGCCGGGAGAAGTCATCATCCAAGCAGCAAGAAGTGGTCCTCCAGACGGGCAGAACGGCATCATCCAGATGGCTTCATCCAGGCGGCATCTTCTATCTTCATCCTTCCGACATGGAGCTGCTCCATCTTCAAAACATCCGCTGCGGAGCATCCTATTCTTTTGACGGCTACTGAAGAATGAAGGTTCCTTTAAGGGACGTCATCCAAGGTGGCATCCCTTGAATTCCGATTGGCTGATAGAATTCAGCCAATCGGAATTAAAGTTAAAAAGATCCTATTGGCTGATGCAATTAGCCAATAGGATTGAGCTTCAATCCTATTGCCTGATCCAATAAGCCAATAGGATTGAGCTCGCATTCTATTGGCTGTTCCAATCAGCCAATAGAATGTGAGCTCAATCCTATTGGCTGATTGTATCAGCCAATAGGATTTTTTCAACTTTAATTCCGATTGGCTGATAGAATTCTATCAGCCAATCGGAATTAAAGGGACGCCATTTTGGATGACGTCCCTTAAAGGAACTCTCATTCAAACAAATAAAGGGGACTTTCATTCATGAAGTATAAGATACTTCATGTAGAAAGCTCCTTTATTTGATTCAATCGATCGCCGCTCTTAACTCCTACAGCAGCCCAAATCCGGCTTGGCTCCCATGGGAGCCGGATTTACCACATGGCTATTGGCTAAGAGGTGAAAACATCACCTCTTAGTCAAAATGTTTTTTAGCCATGCGCTGCTGTAGGAGCTAAGAGCGGCGATTGATTGAATCAAATAAAGGAGCTTTCTACATGAAGTATCTTATACTTCATGAATGAAAGTGCCCTTTATTTGTTTCAATAGTAAATCCCAGGGGCTGAACTCACTGAATTCTATAAGAAAAGGGGCTGAGCCTGAAAATCCCAGAGAGATGGGAGATGTCTTACATAGAATATAATGAGGCTCTTACATAGAATGTAATGAGGGGAGTGAGAACACTTAGAAGTGATTTAAAGTCTTTGCAGCAAATAAAAATGAAACTGAAATGTATTCACTACAATTTAAGTTGTTTTTGTCTATAGTTTAGTATATATTACCGTTCTGTCAGTATAAATGTATGGTGAACTTTGAGCAAACTTGCCCTGCATACAACTGGCAAGGTAATTCAGTGAGACCATCTTGTGTAAAATGCTTGCAGCATTTCACAAGTATTGTGAGAGAGCTTCAGTAATACGCTGGGAACTCCCCTGTTCTTACCACTTTCTAAAGCTGTCTTTATTTTACAATACAGGAAATACAAGGTGAGATGTAAACAGAAATATACAAAGTATGATTCTAACTTGGTAAAGTAACACAGTGACTTTCAAAACATAATCAGAATTTGTAAAATCACTGCTGGATCTAAATCTAAATATATTAAAATATCAAAGAGAAAGGGCAAAGCTTAAATATAATAATGATAGTGAAAGGACCCAATCTTAAGTGCAAAGTAATATAAAATACAAAAGCACAAAGTGTTAATGTAACACAACTCTCACATCATGAAGTATTATATTGCACTGGGCTTGTTTCTTCTTCACATACAGAAATGCAGAGAACACTCCTTAGACAAGTATAGCACAATTTGCCTGTCTAGAATCTTGTGAGAGATCTTGCAGTAATGGAGGATCATTTTAAATCATCTCATCTGAGCAAAGCGCTTTATGGGAAGTATTTCTCATCTTACTGGAACTTCCAGGATCGCCTCTTTTTTTTCTTTTAGCATTCAGTGAGTTTAGTCCCCAAGAAGTCTGCACTACAAATTTTCTCCAAGCAGGAGAATCTTTTACCATCTGGTTCTTAGTTGCTTTGCATGTATTAATGTTAGATTAGCACTAGATGGCAGCAAGTTACTAATATGTCTGACTGCAGCTGCAGTAATTATAATGACTATTAAAGTCTAATAGGTTAGAACTCTATTAGATATCTAAAACATGACAAAACATGTTCCCAATAATGCTGATAATGCCCATAGTCTTAAAGAGACAAAAGTAGGGAATTTTAAAAATTCATTAAAATTCTTTCTTTCTTTCTTTCTTTCTTTCTTTCTTTCTTTCTTTCTTTCTTTCTTTCTTTCTTTCTTTCTTTCTTTCTTTCTTTCTTTCTTTCTTTCTTTCTTTCTTTCTTTCTTTCTTTCTTTCCTTCTTTCTTTCTTTCTTTCTTTCCTTCTTTCTTTCTTTCTTTCTTTCTTTCTTTCTTTCTTTCTTTCTTTCTTTCTTTCCCACCCAGCCTAGTATTTTTTTTACCAACATGGGGCTGATTTCCATTAAGTCATTTAAAATGAAGCCGTAAGCTACCAAAATTGGAGACAGATAAAAGTAGTTTATGGCTATAATACCTGGTTTCCGTTTAAATATTTTGCACAGTGTGTGCTGTCGGTCTTTTTGTGTATGTGCAAGTTAACGTTGTGTGTAGGCTTCCATCCTACATCGGATTTCTTAAAAATCGGGCCATAATAAGTTTGTTGCTATGGTAACTCGACATCACATTAATAAAGTTACATTTAACACCTTCAGTCCTTACCTGTGATCGCCTCTAGAGAGAAAGACACAGGAGTTATGTAGGTCACAAGATAAACATATTATAAGATTACATATGCGGCATCGCCCGCAAATGCCGGCGTCGGCTGTTTTTAGTCAGATATAGCGTAGTGCGGCACGTATATTTCACTGTCGCTAGCAAATTTTAGACCCATAAACCAACATAGAACCGGCGTCACAAGTCACATGCACAATATCTATCTGTCAACCACCATCCCCCACCGCAATAATTAAATAAAATGTATTAACCCCTAATCCGCCAACCCTTACATCGCAATCTACCTAATAAAGTGATTAACCCCTAATCCGCCATTCACCCACAATGCAAATAAGCTAATTGAAGTATTAACCCCTTAACCGCCAACCCCCCACAATGCCAAATACCTAACTACATTATTAACTCCTAAACCACAAACCTCCCACAATGCCAACTACCTAATTACACTATTAGCCCCTAAACCGCCAACCCCCCAGAACGCCAACTACCTAATTACACTATTAACCCCTAAACCGCCAGCCCCCCACAATGCAAATAATTAATCTAATCACTATGCCCCCTAGCCTAACACCCCCTAAGTTAACCATAATTACATAAAATAAAAAAGACTACCTTACTAATAAATTAATTAAAAAGTTAAAAAAATAACTTAAAATTAAAATAAAAATATCTAAAATTACAGAAAAAAATAAAAGAAATGATCCAAAATAAAAAAATTAAACCTAATCTAATACCCCTATACAAATAACCCCCCCAAAAAATAAAACTTAAAAGGGCCTTTTGTAGGGCATTGCCCTAAAGCGTTCAGCTCTTTTACTGTTAAAAAAATGACAAATTACCCCTAAAACCAAATCCCCCAAAATAAAAAAACCTAACTCTAAAAAAAAACTATGCTACCCATAGCCCCTAAAGGGGCATTTGTATGGGCAATCAGCTCTTTTGCTGCCCATTAAAATAAAAAAGCCCTAATCTAAAAAAAAAACACCCCCCAAAAAACTAACTCTTACCCTGAAATAGGTACCCACCATTCCTGAAGTCCAGCAGTGAAGGTCTTCTTCCAGGTTGCTCCATCTTCATCCAGCGTGGGGACATCATCTTCATCAGGAGTGAAGACGGCACAGACGTTTTTTTTTACCCGCTGGCAGTTCATAAACTGCCGTAAGTCACTGGCGACTCCAGAAATGTTTTTTTTCCGCACATTTGTGAACATCGCCAGTTTATCCGACTTACAGCAGTTTATCATCTGACAGTGCTGTATATGTTAAACCCGATGTGTGAGGTAAATTTACGGGCGGCGTGGGTTTCAGCAGTTGCGCCTATGCCGTATATGTAATTTCAGCCATTGAATTTATGAATAAATTATTTATTTTCTGATACACATTTTTTGGTTTCGTTCAATTTTTAAAGGACCAGTAAATACAGTAGATTTGCATCATCAGCAAATACACGATACAAAGACAATTCAATAGAACTTAGTCTGAAATTCAAATGGTAAGTAGATTTTTTTCTGACAAATTTTAAAGTTATTTCTATTCACACTCTCCCTGTATCATGTGACAGCCATCAGACAATCACAAATGCATATACGTATATTCTGTAAATCCCTTGCACATGTTTAGACCTGTGAACATTTCTTGCTTTCCAAATAATTTAAACTTATGACCCCAACTTAAATGTAGAAACATCTTTGTTGTGTACCTTCACAAAATGTTGCACCAAAGGTGTGGTGTAAGTAGACAGATGTTCACGTATCTTTGAACGAACCTCCTTTGTGGTGAGTCCAACATATTGCAACTTGCATTAAATTAAAGTAATTTGGTACGCTACAAAAATCTACACTTTAAAACTGTTACGGTTGCCTCCAGGCTGGCTGGAAGTTGGACCGTAGAAAAGGATGCTCCTAGCGCTCACCCAAGGATCATCAGCACCGTAGACACTATAACTACTGCGTAGCCACCATCAGTAATGCAGACTCTATGAACCACGGCTGCTGGGCTGGTATCTCGCCGTCTGCTCTGCGCCCTGGACCTACGACCAGGCTCCAGTAGGTGAACCTCTTCCTTCTGTAGCGTGAAGCAGGATCAGGAACAAGAGCTCTTACAAGAGCTCAGTAGCTAAGGGAGTATGAAGAGCATAGCAATCCCTGTAGTGATTATAGCTGTCCCCTACAAACATGAGTCAAGGCTGCAAGTTAGAGGGTCAGAAGAGGTCTGATGTGCTGGAACACACAGCCTGCTTTTTATTGAGGTTACATGCAAAAAAAAGACACTCTCAGGGGGAGGCATACAATCCCCAATCACACATTTGATACATTTAGATAGAGACAACGCCCTTTGACAGGCCACAACATTACTTCAGCAGATAACAAGTTACACACAATAAAACAATGCAGTCCACCTTATCACTAGCAGTCTGATTAGACAATGGGAATGTTTATCACTAAACTTAATTAGAGCTGATCCCAGCAAACTTGCATTTAGAATTCCACAGAATTAACTCTTAATGGCACACAATGAAAACTAATATTTTGTAACAGTGCTCCCTTTCTGTGGAACACTCTGCCTGTGTGGTACTTGGTTCAGTAAGTCCTATTTACTGAACCAAGTGGGAGAAAGCCAGGGACAAGTTATTTTACAGGTCTGGGGACATAGTCTTAAAGGGGCATTGTTCACCAAAGTCACAATATGTCCCCAGACGGTTCTTAAAGGGCCATACACACCCAATAAAAGTTAATAGGTTTTCAGGGGCACAATCTTCCAAGGGCCATAGTCATGAGGAATGAGGCTGGCAAATAGGCTTCTCCACGATCCATGGAAGCAGGGCAACTTTTCATTTAAAGGGCCAGTTACAAATAGCAGTTTGTAACATATCTCCCCTTTTGGAGGGAGACTAACCAGGCACCTGACCTTCTGTCGGTCAGTGCCTAAGTTAGTCTCGCAACCCACCCACAAATAAACATTAGCAGCAAAGTAGCCCCCCCACAATAAGTAGTACTGGCCTGTAGGTTCCAGGTTGTAGGATGAAAGGGTAGCATCCTCGGCCTTCCTGGCGCAGCTGGGCAAATAGCTGGTGGTACTTGGGGGGCAGAGGCCAGCGGCACTCTGCCCTGGTGCCCGCGCTTCTGCTGGGGTGAGGGGTTTGCAGGCCAGTCCTGTAACAAGGGGGTCTGTAGGGCAGAGGCCAGCAGCGCTCTGTCCTGATGCCCGCTCTTCTGCTGGGGGAATTGGGGCATAGTCCTACCCGGTGGCAAAGGGAACGTGGGGGTCAGTGGGGGTTAACATCTCCACTGTTAACCCTGGGCCCAAGTTAGGAGTTAGCTGGGGAGGGGGAGATTGGCTTACCTCCTCCTCCTGATACTCCGGCGGCCGTTGGGAAGGGAGGTCGATGCTCTCCGCTTCCTGTGGAACATGCTGCGGCTGGGGATAGAGACCGGTTGTCTCCTCTCCCTGGAAGGCACACTCCGGCTGGGGAGGGAGGTCGATGCTCTCCCCTCCCTGTAGCTGGGTCTGTCGCTGGGGATCTGGGCCGCCTGCCCAGCATCCCTGTAGGGTCGGTAGAGAGACTGCGGTCCCATCTCCACCTGCCTGCTGGGGGTCCTCCCAGGACCAGTCTATGAGGCCTGCTGCCTCTGGTATCTCTGGTTGGGGTTGGGGAAGGAGACCGGTTGTCTCTTCCCTCTGCACGGTATACTGCCGCTGGGGAGGGAGGTCGCTGCTCTCCTCTCCCTGTAACTCACTTTCTCGCTGGAGACCAGGTGTCCATACCCTCAAACTCCACAGTTGGCGCTCAAAGGCTCGTGCCGCTTCGTTCTCAGTATCCAATTCCCGGATGATGCGACTGACTACCTCCTGCGCAGGGTCTGGACCATATCGGACTAGCCGCCTCTTTACCTCTGGAACGAAATCAGCGCCCTCATAGCGACGGATCCGGTTGAGGTGCTCTTCACAGGGTTCTGACCAGTGTCTTGTCAGCTCCATGCTGCTGTAGGTAGGGACGCTGCACAGTGGCTAGCGTTGCCCTCAATAACTCTCCTACGTTACCAGTGCTGTTGGGGTGCTGCTCTTTGCGCTAGGACGCTATCCCACCGCTGCCGCCAAATGTTACGGTTGCCTCCAGGCTGGCTGGAAGTTGGACCGTAGAAAAGGATGCTCCTAGCGCTCACCCAAGGATCATTAGCACCGTAGACACTATAACTACTGCGTAGCCACCATCAGTAATGCAGACTCTATGAACCACCGCTGCTGGGCTGGTATCTCGCCGTCTGCTCTGCACCCTGGACCTACGACCAGGCTCCAGTAGGTGAACCTCTTCCTTCTGTAGTGTGAAGCAGGATCAGGAACAAGAGCTCTTACAAGAGCTCAGTAGCTAAGGGAGTATGAAGAGCATAGCAATCCCTGTAGTGATTATAGCTGTCCCCTACAAACATGAGTCAAGGCTGCAAGTTAGAGGGTCAGAAGAGGTCTGATGTGCTGGAACACACAGCCTGCTTTTTATTGAGGTTACATGCAAAAAAAAGACACTCCCAGGGGGAGGCATAAAATCCCCAATCACACATTTGATACATTTAGATAGAGACAATGCCCTTTGACAGGCCACAACATTACTTCAGCAGATAACAAGTTACACACAATAAAACAATGCAGTCCACCTTATCACTAGCAGTCTGATTAGACAATGGGAATGTTTATCACTAAACTTAATTAGAGCTGATCCCAGCAAACTTGCATTTAGAATTCCACAGAATTAACTCTTAATGGCACACAATGAAAACTAATGTTTTTGTAACAGTGCTCCCTTTCTGTGGAACACTCTGCCTGTGTGGTACTTGGTTCAGTAAGTCCTATTTACTGAACCAAGTGGGAGAAAGCCAGGGACAAGTTATTTTACAGGTCTGGGGACATAGTCTTAAAGGGGCATTGTTCACCAAAGTCACAATATGTCCCCAGACAGTTCTTAAAGGGCCATACACACCCAATAAAAGTTAATAGGTTTTCAGGGGCACAATCTTCCAGGGGCCATAGTCATGAGGAAGGAGGCTGGCAAATAGGCTTCTCCACGATCCATGGAAGCAGGGCAACTTTTCATTTAAAGGGCCAGTTACAAATAGCAGTTTGTAACAAAAACAACTTTTGATATTGAAAAAATCTCATTATTAAGAACATAGTCGTGTATATGGGATGTTGAATACACCTGGGCACACCCTAATCGCCCCTTTTGCACATGCCTACAGCCCTGTTGCAGTCCGAAGCAAAAACATTTTTTTCTTTCCTAAGGTTTGGAGAGTCCACAATGTCATTTCAATTACTAATGGGAATATCACTCCGGGCCAGCAGGAGGAGGCAAAGAGCACCACAGCAAAGCTGTTAAGTGTCACTCCCCTACCCATAATCCCCAGTCATTCTCTTTGCCTCTGTCAATGGAGGAGGTGAAGTTTGGTGTCTGAAGAAATTAATTCCTTTTTCGGATACTTTTCCCTGCAAGCAAGGATTTGAGTTTAGCTGAGTCCACGTCAATCTCTTCAGTAGAGTAGTGGTGGCTTTTAAGCAATTACCAAGTTGTGAGGTTAGTCCTTACTTTGTTTCCCAACACATTGCTGCCCATGGTACAGAAAGCCACAGTTGGTTACTCTGTTCTTTCTTTTTCTACAGGTCTCTATAAGGAGTATGTGTCCTTTCATGCCTTGTGATCTGTCTTCCTACCAGACAGCTAGACTGCAGGTAAGTGCTTTTGTCTTCTAGGTCTTGGAGACTTGCACTTCAGAAAAATATTTCATATGCAGTAGATGGACACATTTTTAAAATCCTTTATACAGGATTTTCTTTGGCAGTGGTCAGGCACATTATGTATGTTGAGACTAGGGGGTCCATTTATTAATGTGTGGACGGACATGATCCGATATAGCGGATCATGTCCGCCGCACATCGATAAATGCCGTCAGCATACGCTGTCTGTATTTATCATTACATCAGCAGTTCTTGTGAACTGCTGGTGCAACACCAGCCCCTGCAGATTCGCTAGCAGGGGGTGTCAATCACCCCGATCATATTCGATCAGGCGGATTGCTGTCCGCCACCTCAGAGGTGGCCGACGAGTTAAGGAGCAGCGATTTTAGGACTGCTGCTTCATAACTTCCGCTTCAGCCCGAACTGAAGCAGAGTGGGTCGGAGGCAGCATTCGCTGCTTCATAAATAGACCCCTAGGGGTTAATCTTCCCTTTATTGGGACTTTTTTCCTCTTTGGGCTAATTTTGTTGAAATACTTTATTAGTATGTGTGTGACTTATGTTTTATACAGGGATTTATGTATAAACTTAAAATTTGGCAGTTGGTTTTCTCTGCTTGCTTAGCTAGAACAGACTAACTGACAGACATCTTGAGTGTTTGTTTTAAATTTCAGTCTCTTCAGTGTCAATCTATTATATGATCGTTTTGGAGACTTCTGGCAGCCATAACGTTTTGCATAACGTCAAACGCCTGTGATATTAAAAATTCTTAAAGTGACAGTGTATTTAAAAATATTCTACAATTTGGGGAGTTTTTATTTAGTATTATGGACATGGACCAAGACTCTGTGTCTTTTGACTAATGCTTGTTATGCCTAGAAGCACAAATTGTTTTGCCTATGCAATTCTGTGCTGCATGCTTAGCTATAACACTTCAATGTAAAGATAATTTGTTGCCCTCTGAGCCCAATGTCTCTCAGAATGGTGCTGTTCAGGCAATGCCACAGCTTTATCCTCAAATGTCCTAAGCCTCTATGGCATCACATACAGTGCCCTGCATTTCCTCTCAGCCTCCTGAAGGAGTTTATTTGCCTGCAGATTTTGCTGCACAGGTATCTTCTGCGATATCTGCGGCATTATCTGCTTTTCCTATGTTGGGAAACACAAGAGGAAAATGAAAAAAATGTCAGATAGTAAGGTATCTGTCCCATCTGCTGCTACGCAGGTTGCCCTCCCTCATAGGTCTGATGAGGAGCATACGCTGGTAGCCTCTGAGGGTGAAATCTCAGATTCTGACAGTATAATTACTTCACCTGATACTGAAGAAGTAAACTTCAGATTTAAGCTTGAACACCTTCAAATACTGTTAAAGGAGGTGTTGGCTACTTTGGATGACTCTGATACTTCTGTCGTTGTCAACCCTAAGAAGTCTAGTCAACTTAATAAATACTATGATGTTCCTTCCTCTGTGAAAGTGTTTTCTGTTCCAGACTGTGTGACAGAGATTATTTCACAGGAATTGGAGAAGCCAGGGATACCTTTCTCCCCATCTTAAAAAAGATGTTTCCTGTTGCTGACTCCATTAAAGATTCATGGCACACGATGCCTAAAGTAGAAGGGGCTATTTCTACTTTGTCTAAGAGAACTACGATTCCTATAGAGGATTGCTGCTTCTTTAAGGATCCCATGGACAAAAATCTGGAGGCTTATTTGAAAAAGATGTATGTTCATCAAGGTCTTCAATGACAACCTGCAGTTTGTATTGCCACAGTAGCAAGTACGGCATCTTATTGGTGCAACGCCTTGTCTGAATCAATTTTAGTAGAGACTCCATTGGAGGAGATGCAATATAGGATTAAGGCTCTCAAACTAGCCAATCCCTTTATTTCTGATGCTAACATGCACGCTATTAGACTGAAAACCAAGATGTCTGGCTTCACTGTCTTAGCCGTAGGGCTTTGTGGCTGAAATCTTGGTCAGATGTTACCTCCAAGTCCAAGCTTCTGGCAAACCCTTAAAATGGTAGGACCTTGTTTGGACCTGGTCTGACAGAAATAATTTCTCATATTACAGGTGGAAAAGGGTATTTTCTACCACAAAACAAGAACAACAGACCTAAAGGACGTCAAAGTAATTTTCATTCCTTTCATAACTTCAAAGGTCAAAAATCTTTCTCTCCCTCTTCCAGGCAGGAACAGTCCAAGTCTTCTTGGAAGCCCAATCAATCTTGGAATAAGGGGAAGCAATCAAAGAAACCCTCAGCTGAGTCTAAGTCAGCATGAAGGATCAGCCCCAATCCAGGATCGGATCAAGTGGGGGAAAGACTTCCCTGTTTTGTCAAGTGTAGATACGAGATGTCTCAAACCCTTGGGCTGTGGACATAGTATCTCAGGGTTACAAAATAGAATTTAAAACTTTCCCTCCCAGGGGCAGATTCCACCTCTTGAGATTATCTGCAGACCAGGTAAAAAGAGAGGTAATCTTGAACTGCGTTCACGACCTTTCCTCCCTGTGAGTGATTGTTCCAGTTACAGTAAGAGAACAGGGTCTAGGATTCTATTCAAATCTGTTTGTGGTTCCCAAAGAAGAGAGAACAAGTTTCTCAGGGTACTATCTTTCAAAATGGAAACCATTCGTTCCATTCTTCCTTTGTTTCAAGATGGTCAGTTCATGTCAACCGTAGCCCTGAAGGATTCATATCTTCATGTTCCTATCCACAGGGGTCATCAAAGGTTCCTGAGATTTGTCTTTCTAGACAAACACTTTCAGTTTGTGGCTCTTCCATTTGGCCTTGCCATAGTTCCCAGAATTTTCTCAAAGGTTCTGGGGGCTCTCTTAGCAATGATCAGGTCTCAGGGAATTGCAGTAACGCCATATCTGGACAACATATTGGTTCAGGCGCCATCTTTTCAACAAGCAAATTCTCATACAGAGATCTTGTTGTCTTTTCTACGTTCCTACAGATGGAAAGTGAATCTGGAAAAGAGTTCCCTTGTTCCAGCTACAAGGGTGGTTTTCTTAGGAATCATAATAGATTCCCTATCTATGAAAAACTTTCTGACGGAGGTCAGATTCTTTCCTCTTGCCTCTCTCTTTGAGTCTTCTGTTCGGCCGTCATTAGCTCAATGTATGGAGGTAATTGGTCTGATGGTCGCTTCCATGGACATCATTCCCTTTGCTTGATTCCATTTGAGAACTCTGCAGTTGTGCATGCTCAGACAATGGAACGGAGACCATTCGGATTTGTCTCAGAGGATAGATCTAGACCAGTCTACAAGAGACTCTCTCCTGTGGTGGCTTGCTTAGGAGCATTTGTCTCAGGGCACATGCTTCTGGAGACCTTCCTGGGTGATAGTGACCATGGAAACCAGTCTGCTAGGCTGGAGAGCAGTCTGGGATTTGTTAAAGGCTCAGGGACTATGGACTCTGGAGGAGTCTACTCTTCCCATAAACATCTTGGAGTTGAGAGTGATTTACATTGCTCTGATGGCTTGGCCTCAATTGTCCTTAGCCTGGTTTATTCGGTTCCAGTCGGACAACATCACCTCAGTAGCTATAAACCACCAGGGAGGAACTCTGAATTCCTTAGCCATGAAGAAGGTGACTCAGATTATTTAGTGGGCGGAAGCTCACAATTGTCATCTATCTGACATCCACATTCCAGGAATGGACAACTGGGAACCAGATTTCCTGAGCAGACAGGCATTTCATTCTGGGGAGTGGGCTCTCTATCCGGAGGTGTTCTCCAGGTTAACCCTCAAGTCGGGTGTGCTGAAATTGGATCTGATGGCGTCTCGGCAGAACGCCAAGCTTCCAAGGTATGGTTTAAGGTCAAGAGATCTGCAGGCCCCTCTGATAGATGCTCTGGCAGTTCCTTGGGTTTTCGGTCTTGGAAACCTGGTTCCTTTATTTGCGCTCCTTCCACCAGTCATTGCTCATCTCAAACAGGAGAGAGTGTTGGTAATTCTAATAGCTCCTGCATAACCTTGCAGGATCTGTTATGCAGACCTAATAAAGATGTCATCTCTGCAACCTTGGGGGTTGCCTCTGAGGAAGGACCTTCTAACTCAGGGTCCATTCCTCCATCTAAATCTCATTTCTCTTAAACGCTTAGTTCTGACTAAGCGTGGGGTTTCTGAGTCGGTCATTGAGACCATGCTACAGACTTGCAAGCCTGTTACTCATAAAATTTACCATAAGGTATGGCGTAAATACCTTTATTGGTGTGAATCCAAAGGCTACTCTTAGAGTAGGGTCAGGATCAGGGCCACCATCAGGGGGTGACAGGGGTGACTCCTGTCAGGGGCCCAATGGGCTAGGGGGGCCCCATGAGACAGGAACTAAAAAAAATTTTGGCAGCCACCAGTGGGTACTACAGCAGAGTACTAATTGAGCATGGGAAATGTTATTACAAGGAGTAAAGTATTAGCATTTGAGAGGATTTCTGAGTGTGCACTAAACCGCTATGCACAGTGTGAGACAGACTTGGCACTTTGTTTGTAGAGTGTGTGCCTGAGTCAGAACGGCTGATCACTTTCATTTGCAGAGGAGGTAGGAATTACTTAGCAAATGTTTTTTATTTCTTTGTGCAATTTAAGATTGTAACTTTAGTGTGGTAGTAGTTGTATGGTGGGGCCAGGGGTCCATAAAAACACATTTTTTTTAGCAGCAGTGTATTTATGATTATTTGACAATGCTGTAGAAATTCTATATTTAAAACCATGCATAAATGTTTCCTCCTCAATACACAAATGATATATATTACATTCCAGTTTACTTCCCCTTTATGCAAGGACTTTCCAGATACAAGGAGGCATTTTATCTAAGATTTTTACATCTGCATAACATGTTATACTCTCAGATTTAGATTGCTCAGTGTTGGAAATGAGACAGGTTAACTTAAAACTGTTCAGTTTACTCTACAGCTGACTTAATTTTGAAATGCATACCAACAAGCTTAAATCCTGCATTTAACCAGATCTAATGGTATGAGTACCACAGCTTATGGTTCCACCAAGACCATATAGAGTACAGCATTTTCAAAATCCACAAGTACAGCTGACATATGGGAACATTTGTACGCTATATTTGAAGTGGTGCTCTTGGTTGGGGGAAATGGGGGGGGGGGCCCTGATAAATGGTTAAGTCAGGGGCCCCAACATTTCTAGTGGTGGCCCTGGTCAGGATTCCTAGGATTTTGTCTTTTCTCCAGGAAGGTCTGGTGAAAGGTCAGATTTCTGCTTTATCTATTCTTTTACATAAGCGTCTGGCATATGTGCCAGATGTTCAATCTTTTTGTCAGGCACTGGTCAGAATCAGGCCTGTGTTTAAACCTGTTGCTTTTTCTTGGAGCCTTAACCTTATTCCAGGGCGGAACTCGGAGTTCCTTGGCCATGAAGGAGGTGGCTCGGATTATTCAGTGGGCAGAAGCTCAGAATTGTTGTCTATCTGCCATCCACATTCCAGGAGTGCACAACTGGGAAGCGGTGTTCCTGAGCAGACAGACATTTCCTCCCGGGGAGTGAGCTCTCCACTGGGAGGTGTTCTCCTTGTTAACCCTCAAGTGGGGGGTGCTGGAATTGGATCTAATGGCGTCTCTGCCACCTTGGGGGTTGCCTCTGAGGAAGGACCTTCTAACTCAGGGTCCATTCCTCCATCCAAATCTCATTTCTCTGAAGCTGACTGCTTGGAGATTGAATGCGTACTTCTGGCTAAGCATGGGGTTTCTGAGACAGTCATTGAGACCATGCTACAGACTCGCAAGCCTGTTACTCATAAAATTTACCATAATGTATGGCGTAAATACCTTTATTGGTGTGAATTCAAAGGCTACACTTGGAGTAGGGTCAGGATTCCTAGGATTTTGTCTTTTCTCCAGGAAGGTCTAGAGAAAGGGTTGTCAGTCAGTTCTCTGAAAGGTCAGATTTCTGCTTTATCTATTCTTTTACATAAGCGTCTGGCATATGTGCCAGATGTTCAATCTTTTTGTCAGGCCCTGGTCAAAATCAGGCCTGTGTTTAAACCTGTTGCTCCTCCTTGGAACCTTAACCTTGTTCCAGGGAGGAACTCGGAGTTCCTTAGCCATGAAAGAAGTGGCTCAGATTATTCAGTGGGTGGAAGCTCACAATTGTTGTCTATCTACCATCCACATTCCATTGGTAGACAACTGGGAACTGGTGTTCTTGAGCAGACAGACATTTCCCCCAGGAGAGTGGGCTCTCCATCGGGAGGTATTCTCCAGGTTAACCCTCAAGTGGGGGGTGCCGGAGTAGGATCTGATGGAGTCTCGGCAGAACGCCAAGCTTCCAAGGTACGGTTCAAGGTCAAGAGATCCGCAGGCCACTTTGATAGATGCTCTGGCAGTTCCTTGGGTTTTCAGTCTAGCAAACCTGTTTCCTCTGTTTATGCTCCTTCCACGAGTCATTGCTCGTATAAAAAAGGAGAGAGCGTAGGTAATTCTAATAGCTCCTGCATGGCCTCGCAGGATCTGGTATGCAGACCTAGTAAAGATGTCATCTTTGCCACCTTGGGTGTTGCCTCTGAGGAAGGACCTTCTAACTCAGGGTCTATTCCTCCATCCAAATCTCGTTTCTCTGAAGCTGACTGCTTGGAGATTGAATGCTTAGCTCTGCCTAAGCGTGGGGTTTCTGAGTTGGTCATTGTGACCATGCTATAGACTCGCAAGCCTGTTACTCATAAAATTTACCATAAGGTATGGCGTAAATACCTTTATTGGTGTGAATCCAAAGGCTACTCTTGGAGTAGGGTCAGGATTCCTAGGATTTTGTCTTTTCTCCAGGAAGGTCTGGAGAAAGGGTTGTCAGTCAGTTCTCTGAAAGGCTTTATCTATTCTTTTACATAAGTGTCTGGCATATGTGCCAGATGTTCAATCTTTTTGTCAGGCCCTGGTCAGAATCAGTCCTGCGTTTAAACCTGTTGCTCCTCCTTGGAGCCTTAACCTTGTTCTTAAAGTTTTGCCGCAGGCTCCGTTTGAGCAAATGAATTCTATAGATATTAAGTTTTTATCTTGGAAGGATTTGTTTCTTATTGCTATCTCTTCTGCTCGGAGAACTCTGCTTCAGAACTCTCAGCTTTGCAGTGTGATTCACATTACCTTATCTTTCATGCAGATAAGGCGGTTCTTCATATATAATTGTGTTTTCTTCTGAAAGTGGTTTGGGATAGAAATATTAATCAGAAAATTGTTGTTCCTTCTCTCTGTCCCAATCCTTCCTCTCATAAGGAACGTCTGTTGCACAACTTGGATGTTGTGAGTGCTCTAAAATTCTGCCTTCAGGCAACTAAGGATTTTCGCCAGTCTTCTCTCCTGTTTGTTTGTTTCTCAGGAAATTGTAAGGGTCAGAAGGCTACCACTACTTCTCTTTCCCTCTGGTTGAGAAGTATAATTTGTTTTACTTATGAGACTGCTGGTCAGAAGCCTCCTGAGAGAATTACAGCTCATTCCACTAGGGCTGTCTTCTCTTCTTGGGCTTTCAAAAATGAAGCTTCAGTGGAACAGATTTGCAAGGCTGCAACTTGATCTTCTCTGCATACTTTTGCCTTGGCTGAGTCCTCTTTTGGGAAAAAGGTTCTTCAAGTGGTGGTGCCTTCTGTTTAGGTCTGCCTGTCTTGTTCTCCCTCCCTATTCATTCCGTGTCCTCTAACTTGGGTATTGGTTCCCACTAGTAATTAGAATGATGTTGTGGACTCTTCATATCTTAGGAAAGAAAACAAAATTTATGCTTACCTGATAAATTTCTTTCTTTACGGATATGGAGAGTCCACGCCCCCCCCTTAATTTACTAAACCTCAGGCACCTCTACACCTTTGTGTTAATCCTTTTGCCATTTCCCTTCGGGATTATGGGTAGGGAAGTGACAATTAACAGCTTTGCTGTGGTGCTCTTTGCCTCCTCCTGCTGGCCAGTAATTGGAATGACATTTGGGCTCTCCATATCCGGAAAAAAAGAAATTTATCAGGTAAGCATACATTTTGTTATTCATGTAGCAGCTGTAGCATCAAGTGCAGAGTTGCTTTGTTCACTCAGTGCTCCATACAAGGTGCTGACTGTAAGCAGAGCTTGGCTATATGCACTCCCAGTGTAGTATGCACTTCCTCACCATGACCGTAGCAATTTTCCCAGTTGTTGTAATGAGTGATTTTTCTCCCTCAATCCTAGTCCTACACGCATTGCTGAGTTACTTTGTCATATGTACTGACCCCCCCCCCCCCACCTTCTCCCTACCTGAGCGTGGAGCAGTGCTTACAGCTAGAGCCAGGACATTGCATGAAGGTGAATTTTCAGGCAAGTCAACATAGAGAACCAAGGTAAGATGGAAAAGAACCGGTCAACTTTAACTAATGCCTATTTATTTTTCAAGGAAGCCTGTGCCACCCCTGACCTGAACTCAAATCCCCCTTAGCCTGTGCAGCCCAGTTCTCCCCTAAGCATGTGTCGCCTATGGCCTGCACACATAACATTTCCCCTCAGCTTGTGCCACCAAGCTGCCCAGTTAAAGAAAAGAAAAGAGTGAATACTGTGCTTAGGAATTCAACTGTGTGACAGGAAAGGGGGAAACATTATCTTTTCTCTATTAATTCTACTCTTTTTCTCCTCACTCAACTCTCCCCTCTTTCTCTCTCCAGTATCTTCTCTCTGTCTCTCTCTTTACTCTCTCCTCAATCTCCCTCTTTCCTTCCCCCCTCTTTCTATCTTCTCTTTTTATCTGTCTCCATTCTTTCTCCCTTCTCTATTTCTTCTCTATCTTTTCTCTCTCTGCTAACTCTCTACTTTCTCACGTCTCCCTCTCTCTCACCTCTTATCTCTCTTCTCTCTGTCTCCCCTTCTCTCAATCTTCTCTCTTTTCTCTCTTTTGTCTCTCATTTCTCCCTTCTTTTCCTTTAATTTCACCAATATCATGCTCTCATCTCTGCCTCCCCTTTATCCTTCCATTACATCTTCACTCTTTTCCTCATCCTTCCTCTCACTTATGTCTCTCTCTATCCTCCCTCCCTAGAGATGGAAAACAAACATTATGCAGACTTGATTAAAATAATGTTTTGTCTGTGTATAGTATATACATACATATATATACATATATATATATATATATATATATATATAAACTTTTTTGACTGTGAAACATCAGTCTGCTAGTGTAATCTAATTGCCTGCCTGCCTGCCAGCGTGTGTGCCAGGCTCACAGCGTATATATATATATATATATATATATATATATATACAAAACACGGAAGGGTACTGCACTCTCAGACTGGACTGGTTACACATCCCTTGACCCTGCAACATGCTCAGCCCTGGGTGCTATAGCACTCTCAGGAAGCTGTGCTGTCTACAGAGTCACAGTCAGTTAACCCCAGACAAGCCTGGGTGCAAGTCCCATAGGGAAAATTACAAAATAAATTAATATGACACACAGAGAAAGTCCAGAACTCGCTAACAAGCGCTCAGCTAAGATTAAAAGCAAAACAGGAAGAGTTAGTTACCGTATCTGGCCAAATGGAACAAGCCCAGGTACCACGTCAAGGTCTCTTCCAAAACCTGGGTCCCTAATACAACCATACAAATGCAAGCTCTCAATCAAACAAACTGGGAACAAGTCATGGTTCACAGACTTATGTAATCACCCTAGACATATACAAACATGGAAGGGGACTGCACTCTCAGACTGGACTGGGTACACATCCCTTGACCCTGCAACATGCTCAGCCCTGGGTGCTATAGCACTCTCATAAAGATGTGCTGTCTCCAGAGTCACAGGCAGTTAATCCCAGACAAGCCTGGGTGCAAGGCCCATCAGGAAACTACAAAATAAATCATACAACACACAGAGAAAGTCCAGCACTCGCTTACAAGCTCTCAGCTAAGATTAAAAGCAAAACTGGAAGAGTTAGTTACCGCATCTGGCCAAATGGGACAAGCCAAGGTACCACATATCTAGGGTGATTACATAAGTCTGTGAACCCTGACTTGTTCGCAGTTTGTTTGATTGAGAGCTTGCATTTGTATGGCTGTATTAGGGACCCAGGTTTTGGAAGAGACCTTGACGTGGTACCTGGGCTTGTCCCATTTGGCAAGATGCGGTAACTAACTCTTCCAGTTTTGCTTTAAATCTTAGCTGAGAGCTTGTAAGCGAGTGCTGGACTTTCTCTGTGTGTTGTATTAATTTAATTTGTAATTTTCCCTATGGGACTTGCACCTAGGCTTGTCTGGGATTAACTGCCTGTGACTCTGTAGACAGCACTTTTTGGCAACATAGTTTCATTATCTGAAGATCTTTTTCAATATTTTTATAAGTGGGCCCACATTCGTATATTTTATCTGTGTATTCTTAGGTGGATTAAAGTATTACTTAGTATAAAATTATAACCTATTTAAGGTGTGAATTGTTAAGTTTTTTTTCTGTGTGTTATAATTGGATGCTTCAGTGCGAGCTTTCTAACATCTATTGTACTAGTTAGTTAAAGGGACACTGAACCCAAATTTTTTCTTTTGTGATTCAGATAGAGCATGACATTTTAAGCAACTTTCTAGATTACTCCTATTATCAAATTTTCTTCATTTGCTTGGTATCTTTATCTGAAATGCAAGAATGTAAGTTTAGATGCCGGCCCATTTTTGGTGAACAACCTGGGTTGTCATTGCTGATTGGTGGATACATTCATCCACCAATAAAAAAGTGCTGCTCAGAGTTCTGAACCCAAAAAAAAGCTTAGATGCCTTCTTTTTTAAATAAAGATACCCAGAGAATGAAGAAAAATTGATAATAGGAGTAAATTAGAAAGTTGCTTAAAATTTCTTGCTCTATCCGAATCACAAAAAGAAAAAATTTGGGTTCAGTGTCCCTTTAAGTAGTAACCAGATACTCTGGTGCTGGCCAAAGGGAACTTTGGTGTGGGTCCGTCAGGGCCCACATATCTTCTTTTCAGTGTTAATATTTAATAAATTGATCCCTTCAAGCACAGTATTTCCTGATAGATACTATAGTAATCAGGATATGCAAATGAGTAGGTCTGAATGAAGGGAGTGTTTTTTTTTTTTTAGCACACCTTACAAAAAGTTTATATACACATCTTTGGGAGTGCTGCCAATTTGACCCAGTAATTACACAAACAAAAAGGTAAGGGCGCACATCCATTTTCAAAAGCACAACATATTTTTTGAACTGCTGCAAAAAATTGCCTGCAAACAACATCAAGATACAATCATTCTTTTTAAATAAAATTGGGATCTTAGTCACTAGTGATGTCGCGAATAGTTTGCCGGCGAATAGTTCCCAGCGAACATAGCATGTTCGCGTTCGCCGCAGCGAGCGAACATATGCGATGTTCGATCCGCCCCCCATTCTTCATCATTGAGTAAACTTTGACCCTTTACCTCACAGTCAGCAGACACATTACAGCCAATCAGCGGCAGACACTCCCTCCCAGACCCTCCCACCTCCTGGACAGCATCCATTTTAGATTCATTTGGAAGCTGCATTCTTAGTGAGAGGAGGGACAGTGTAGCTGCTGTTGATTTAATAGGGAAATTGATAGCTAGGCTAGTGTATTCAGTGTCCACTACAGTCCTGAAGGACTCATCTGATCTCTGCTGTAAGGACAGCACCCCAAAAAGCCCTTTTTAGGGCTAGAACATCAGTCTGTTTTTTTTCCCCCTGTGTAATCTAATTGCAGTTGCCTGCCTGCCAAGCCACTTGCCCAGTGCCACCAAATTTTTTGACTGTGAAACATCAGTCTGCTAGTGTAATCTAATTGCAGTTGCCTGCCTGCCAGCGTGTGTGCCAGGCCCACTTGCCCAGTGCCACCACTCATATCTGGTGTAACAGTAGTGTAAATTTAAAAAAAAAAAACTTTTTTGACTGTGAAACATCAGTCTGCTTGTGTAATCTAATTGCAGTTGCCTGCCTGCCTGCCAGCGTGTGTGCCAGGCCCACTTGCCCAGTGCCACCACTCATATCTGGTGTAACAGTAGTGTAAATTTAAAAAAAAAAAACTTTTTTGACTTTGAAACATCAGTCTGCTAGTGTAATCTAATTGCAGTTGCCTGCTTGCCAGCTTGTGTGCCAGGCCCACTTGCCCAGTGCCACCACTTATATCTGGTGTAAAAGTAATGTAAATTTTTTTAAAAAAACTTTTTTGACTGTGAAACATCAGTCTGCTAGTGTAATCTAATTGCCTGCCTGCCAGCGTGTGTGCCAGGCTCACAGCGTATACTGTGCCCACCTGCCCAGTGCCACCATTCATATCTTGTTTAATAGTAGTGTAAGTGTACATTTAAAAAAAAAAAAACTTTTTGGACTGTGAAACATCAGTCTGCTTTTTTGTGTCAGGCTCACAGCGTATACTGTGCCCACTTGCCCAGTGCCACCACTCATATCTTGTTTAATAGTAGTGTAAGTGTACATTTAAAAAAATAAAAACTTTTTGGACTGTGAAACATCAGTCTGCTTTTAATAGTAGTGTAAGTGTACATTTTAAAAAGAAATGACAGGCAGAGGCAAGCCACCCCGCAGGTGCCGTCGTGGTCGTGGTGCTGTGATTCCCTTTGGCCCTAGAATAATGCCCAGTATTCAGAGGCCACGTACCATGAACTCGAAAAGTTCTGAGGACATAGTTGACTTTTTAACACAGGACGCCCAATCTTCTATAGCTTCCGCTCCGAGCCTTGATGCACCATCCTCCTCCAGCTTAGCTTCGGGAAGCACCTCTCAAGTTACCACTCGCCTGCCTGCCACCACCACCAACACTAGCACCACAGCCGCTTCACTTGATCTGTCAGAGGAGTTATTTACACATCAGTTGGAAGAAATGAGTGATGCGCAACCATTATTGCCAGAGGATGTAGATAACAGGGATATGTCTCAGTCAGGCAGCATTACACACATGGACATACGGTGTGATGATGATGATGTTGTACCCGCTGCGGGTATTTGGTCTGTCACTGTGAAGCGGGCGTAACCCTTAAACTACCTGATCAATACAACATCATACCTAATTTTTTAAAGCACGTTATTCCAAACAATTTAGGAATGTTAGGTGATTTATGCCCTTTATGGATTAAAACCAGACTCTGCATCAACTATGTAATTTTCCATGGGAGTTTTGCCATGGATCCCCCTCCGGCACGCGACAGTCCAGGTGTTAGTCCCCTTGAAACAACTTTCCCATCACTATTGTGGCCAGAAAGAGTCCCTGTGGGTTTTAAAATTTGCCTGCCCATTGAAGTCAATGGGGGTTCGCCCGGTTCGCCGGTTCGCAAACTTTTGCGGGAGTTCGCGTTCGCAGTTCGCAAATCCAAATTTTTAGGTTCGCGACATCACTATTAGTCACACAATATGGCCATATTTTGCTTAGCCAGTCACCACTTACAAGGTGCCCCAATATACACTGGTCCTAACACTACAGTCCTTTTGCCACAGAGGGCTGAATCATACCTGCTTTTACTCTTCATAATAGAATGAGACTCCCTGGCTTAATATTCACAACTCTATTACTCGCTGATTATTTTTTAAATACAAAAACAAAATTTTGTATTTGTATTGAAAAATAATCACGGAGACTGAACATCTCCCATTGGTTTAAGCACCCCAACCAAGCTCAGGTGTGCTCATGACAGTGTAATAGAGTTGTGAATATTAAGCCAGGTAGTCTCATTCTATTTTAAAGAGTAAAAGCAGCAATGATTCAGCTCTCTGTAGCAAAAGGACTGTAGTGTTTGGACCAGTCTATATTGGGGCACCTTGTAAGTGGTGACTGGCTAAGCAAAATATGGCCATATTGTGTGACCAAGATCTCAATTTATTTAAAAAGAATAGTTGTCTCTTGATGTTGTTTGCAGGCAATTTTTTGCAGCAGTTCAAAATATATGTTGTGCTTTTGAAAATGGATGTGCAGCAATACCTTTTTGTTTGTGTGTGTGTGTGTATATACAGTATATATATATATATATATATATATATATATATATATATATATATATATATATATATATATATATATATATTATCTCTGTGTGTGCTTTTGGGTTCACACCCTAATACAATAGACTGTGCACACCTATGAGTAATAACTAGACTTGGGCAATTTTTGGACAAATCTTTTGGAACAAATATTCTGAAAAATTAGTTTTCAAGAATATTTGTCTGCTGCACTATTCGATATTCATTTAGTTTGAAACTAAACGAATACTGAATATTCGGGAAACATTTATATTCATTTCATTAAACATATGTAAATATTCCTTTGCTACAGGTAAAAAAAAAAAGAGGCTTAGGGGGATATTTATCAAGCCGTGAACCGCAAATACGCTGGAATTCTGCAGCATAATTGTGGCGAGTTTGATTCGACCTAGTTATCAAACCCTACAGACCGGCAAAAGATGAAATCTGTGATGTAACATCCGCCAGTCTCAATCCGACACAGATCGATGCTTACTTCATTACAGATGTTCCGAATACACATTCGGCACTATTTGACACTTTTTCAAAGTTATCAAATAGTTAACTGGTACGCTGCCAGATATCCCATTGATTTAAATGGTAGAAAACCAGTAAAGTTTACACCTTATACCCTAACATAAGCCCCGAGTCTAAACACCCCTAATCTGCCGCCCTGACATCTCCACAACCTAAATAAAAAGTATTAACCCCTATTCTGCCTCTCCCCAACACTGCCGCAACTAAATAAAAGTATTAACCCCTATCCCGCCGCTCCCGGACACCACCGCAACCTAAATAAAGTTATTAACCCCTATCCCACTGCTCCCAGCCCCCACCGCAACCTAAATAAAGTTATTAACCACTAAACCTCTGGCCTCCCACATCACTACCATTAACTAAACATAATAACCCCTAAACCACCAGCCCCCCACATCGCCATAAACTAAATTAAGCTGTTAGCCCCTAAACCTAACCCGCTAACTTTAACTTAAAATTACAACATCCCTATCTTATAATAAATTAAAACTTACCTGTAGAATTAAAATAAACTAAATTAAACTTTTAATTAATCTACCCTAACTATTATACTAAAATTACATTAAACTAGCAATTAAATTAACTATATTACATATTAAAAAACCCTAACCCTACTCAAATTAGTTAAATCTACTATTAAAAATGACTAAATAACAAAAAAACCCGCTAAGTTTAAAAAAAAATAAAAAACACTAAATTACAAAAAAAAAACACAGTATCAAAAATAAAAACAAATTACACCTAATCTAATAGCCCTATCAAAATATAAAAGCCCCCCAAAATAAAAAAAAACCTAGCCTACAATAAACTACCCCTTGCCCCAAAGAAATCAGCTCTTTTACCTGTAAAAAAAATACAAACACCCCCCAACAGTAAAACCTACCACCCAACCAACTAACCCCCAAATAAAAAGCCTATCTAAAAATCCTAAGCTCCCCATTGCCCTGAAAAGGGCATTTGTATGGGCATTGCCCTTAAAAGGGCATTTAGCTATTTTAACTGTCCAGACCCTACTCTACTAACACTAACACTAACCCCTGACGATCCACTTACAGTTTTTGAAGTTCCGCTTGAAGGATCCATCCAGCCGGCAAGAAGTCTTCATCCGGGTGGCAAGAAGTCTTCATCCGGGTGGCAAGAAGTCTTCATCCATGCGGCCTCTTCGATCTTCATCCATCCGGCGAAGTCTTCATCCATGCGGCCTCTTCTATCTTCATCCATCCGGTGCGGAGCGGGTCCATCCTGAAGACATCCGGCGCAGAGCTCCTCTTCAATACAGTCGCCACCGTAAAATGGAACTTGAATGCAAGTGACGTTATACAAGATGGCGTCCCTTGCATTCCTATTGGCTGAAAGGTTCCAATCAGCCAATAGGATTAGAGCTGCTAAAATCCTATTGGCTGTTCCAATCAGCCAATAGGATTTGAGCAGCTCTCATCCTATTGGCTGTTCCATCTTGGATGACATCACTTGCATTCAAGTTCCAGTTTATGGCGGCGACCGTATTGAAGAGGAGCTCCGCACCGGATGTCTTCAGGATGGACCCGCTCCGTGCCGGATGGATGAAGATAGTAGAGGCCTTCTGGATAAAGACTTCTTGCCGGCTGGATGGATCCTTCAAGCCGAACTTCAAAAACTGTAAGTGGATCATCGGAGGTTAGTGTTAGGTTTATTTAAGGGTTTTTTGGGTGGGTTTTATTTTTTAGAGTAGGCTCTGGGCAGGTAAAAGTGCTAAATGCCCGTTTAAGTGCAATGGCCATACAAATGCCCTTTTCATGGCAATGGGGAGCTTAGGTTTTTTAGATAGGCTTTTTATTTGGGGGGTTGGTTGATTGGGTGGTGGGTTTTACTGTTGGGGGTGTTTGTATTTTTTTTTACAGCTGATTTCTTTGGGGCAATGCCCCATAAAAGGCCCTTTTAAGGACCATTGGTAGTTTATTGTAGGCCAGGGCTTTTTTATTTTGGGGGGGCTTTTTTATTTTTATAGGGCTATTAGATTAGGTTTAATTTGTTTTTATTTTTGATACTGTAGTTTGTTTGTTTTCGTAAATTAGTGTTTTTATTTTTTGTAACTTAGCGTTTATTTTTTTTGTAATTTAGTCATTTTTAATAGTAGATTTAAATAATTTGAGTAGGGTTAGGGCTTTTTAATATGTAATATAGATAATTTAATTGCTAGTTTAATTTAAGTGTAGTATAATAGTTAGGGTAGGTTAATTAATCATTTAAAAATAGTTTATTTTATTTCTACAGGTAAGTTTAAATTTATTTTAAGATAGGGATGTGGTAATTTTAATGTAAAGTTAGCGGGTTGTTAGGTTTAGGGGTTAATAGCTTAATTTGGTTTATGGCGATGTGGGGGCTGGCAATTTAGGGGTTAATAGGTTTAGCTAATGGTAGTGATGTGGGAGGCCAGAGGTTTAGGGGTTAATACGTTTATTTAGTGGTGGCGGGATAGGGGTTAATAACTTTATCACAGTGGCGGCGGGGTCCAAGAGCGGCGGGATAGGGGTTAAACATTTTAGTATAGTGGCGGCGTTTAGTGACAGGGTATAAATAAAGTTGGTAAAAAGCCGAACAGCAGCAAGATTGATGACTGTTAGTTAACAACAGTCCGATGCTCATCGCCCCGTACTTGGTGTGCGGCTCTTTTTTATAAATATGGAGAGCGTATTCAGGTCCACGACTGCGATGTTAGGAGATGTTAGATGAGTGTATTGGTGCCGGAGAATGCAGCATAGTTGAGGCTTTGATAAATATCCCCCTTAGCGCGGCAGATCCCAGGACCTGTGCTAAATGAACCTTCTCCTTTAATGCAGGCTCTGAGATCTGCCCCGCTAAGCCTCGGCACGGGGGCTCTGTGCAGAAGTGTCAGGATTAGTGAGGCTCTCCAGCACGCAAGTGGTAAGTATTAAACCCTATAGGTAGTTTAAAGGAAACAAATTAATACTGATGAATTTCCTAAGATATGGTTAGTCCACGGCTTGGCTTGAGTGATTACTGTTGGGAATATCACTCCTGGCCAGCAGGAGCAGGCAAAGAGCACCACAGATAAACTAAGTATCACTCCCTTACCCACTGTTTTCCTTTGGTGCATGGAGGAGGTAAATTTTAGGTGTCTGGAAAAAAAAATTAGATTTCATCTACAAGCAAGTTTTGGGGTATAGCCGTATTCCACATCATTCCTTGCAGAAGGGTAGGGATGGCTTTAAAGCAATTAGCAACTTAGGAACTTGTGAAGTTCAAATTCCTGCCCTAGTTGCTGCCCTAGTTTAGAAAGCCAGAGTTGGCTACTCTTTTTCAAAGGTCTATGTGAAGAACGGTGTCTTCTCTTACCTTGTAACGGACAGCGGAGCAGGTAAGTGCTTTTTTCCCAGTTGGAGCGACCATGCACTTAATAAATTAAAAACACTGCATTTTTATTGGGACATAGATAATCCTGTTTTATGGGTTACACTTGGGCATGAAGCAGGCACTGTAGCATGTGTGAGACTAACATTTAAATTCTTTTAAAAAGAAAGGGTAAAATGTTTTTATTAGGCTTTATTTTCTGACACATATTTACTTGATAAAACAATACAAGTATAAACTGAAAGTAAGGCTGAAGCTTATTCATTTCCCCTTTGCTTTAAAATAAAATGATGCAACATTTTAAACTATCAGGTTTGAAAAACTGGATATTTCTGGTACTCAGTGTACCAGGAAGCTATTTTTAGTGCCTCTCTGTGTCGCAGTAGTAATTTTAGCTCGGCAGTTGCGGTCACATGACCGGCTTTACTTCATAATGTTTCTGAGGAAAAAGTTGTTTTTCTGGATGATCCGGTCTTAATTGGTAGCGGTAAGGCACCTCAGTAATTGAGATGTGGAGTTGCCTGAGGGGTATTTTAGAAGGTTATTTGATGTTTATTAAATGTTTTCTTCTTAACTTTTCTCACATAATTTTAGCTGGGGATCGATACAAATTTGTGATAAAATTTTAAATGTATTTTAAAGTGTATTTTTCCCTTGGCTTATTTTAATTGAATTTATTAATAAAAATATTAAAATTTTTGAAACTTATCTTTTCAAGTTTATTTACTGTTTCACAACATGTCTTATATGGATCAAGAGCCTGCGCTCATGAATTCATGCTTATTATGTTTAGATGCACAAATTGCAGCTCCTATGAAATTTTGTTCTTCATGTTTCAAGAAAACCTTGCAAAATAAAGGTAACATTTTTGAGCCTAATGTCTCTCAGGATAATGCTGTTAAAATAATATCTCAGCTTTCTCCAGCTACGTCCTAAGCCTCAATGGCATCACATGCAGTGCCTTGCTGTTCCTCTTTTAACTCCTAGTGGAGTTTATTTAAAAGCAGAAATTGCTGCCCAGGTATCTTCAGCTGTATCTGCAGCATTAGCTGCCATTCCCAGATTACAGGGAAAATGCAAGAGGAAATCTAGAATTTCCGAAAGTATGGTTCCTGTCCTCAGTTCTGCTTCCCAAGTTGCTCTTTTTCATAATTCTGATGAGGAAAATACATCTGGACTTTCTGTCGGTGAAATCTCAGATTCGGACAGTATAATCCCTTCTTCTGAGACTGAGGTGGTATCCTTCAGATTTAAGCTTGAACACCTTTGTGTATTGTTAATGGACGTTTTAGCTACTTTAGATGACTCCGATACCCCTGTCATTGTCACTCCTAAAAAAACTAGTAAACTTAATAGTTTCTTTGATGAGCCTTCCACTTCAGAGATTTTTTCTGTGCTGGACAGTGCTAGGGAGATTATCTCACAGGAATGGGAGAAACCAGGGGTGTCTTTTTCCCCCTCTCCCATTTTTAAGAAAATGTTTCCCATCGAGGACTCCATTAAAGACCTTCATATACTGTACCCAAAGTTGAAGGGGCCATTTCCACTCTGGCTAAGAGAACCACTATTCCTATTGAGGATAGCTGTTGTTTTAAGGATCAGATGGACAAGAAGCTGGAGGCTTATTTGAAAAAGATTTATGTTCATATTGCCACCGTGATTAGTGCGTCATCTTATTGGTTCGACGCCTTGTCTGATTCTTTTCAAGTAGAGACTTCCTTGGATGAAATTCAACATAGGATTAAAGCTCTTAAATTGGCCAATTCCTTTATTGCCGATGCCATTTTAGACTAGGAGTTAAACTTCTAGTTTTGCTGTCCTAGCCTGCAGGGCATTATGGTTGAAATCCTGGTCTGTGGACGTTTCCTCTAAAGTCAAACCTTGTTTGGACCCGGTTTGGCAGAAATTATCTCTGATATTACTGGTGGAAAAGGGTCTTTTCTACCTCAAGATAAGAAGAATAGGCCTAAAGGACATCAGAGTAATTTTCGTTCCTTTTTTAACTTCAGAGGAAAGCCTTTCCCTTCTTCTTCCAAGCAGGAACAATGCAAGTCTTCTTGGAAACCCAATCAGTCTTGGAACAAGGGGAAACAACCAAAGAAACCCGCAGCTGATTCCAAATCAGCATGAAGGGTTTGCCCCTGATCCTGGATCGTATCAGGTGGGGGGCAGATCTTCTCAGTTTTCTCAAGCCTGGACATGAGATGTCCCAGATCCCTGGACTGTGGACATAGTATCCAAGGGTTACAAATTGGAATTCAAGACGTTTCCTCCCAGAGGCTGATTCCATCTCTCAAAATTATCTGCAGACCAGATAAAGAGAGCGTTCTTGAAATGTATACAACATCTTTCCTCCCTGGGAGTGATAGTTCCAGTTTCAGTGCAGGAACAGGGTCTTGGGTTCTACTCCAACCTATTTGTGGTTCCCAAAAAATAGGTAACTTTCCATCCTATTCTAGACCTGAAGTGTCTAAACAAGTTTCTCAAAGTTCCATCCTTCAAGATGGAGACTATACGCTCCATTCTTCCTTTAGTACAAGAGGGTCAGTTCATGACAGCCATAGACCTAAAGGATGCATGTCTTCATGTTCCTATTCACAGGGACCATCACAGATCCCTGAGATTTGCCTTTCAGGACAAACATTTCCAGTTTGTGACCCTTCCATTTGGTCTAGCCACAGCTCCCAGAATGTTTTTAAAGGTTCTGGGGGCTCTTCTGGCAGTGATCCGTTCTCGTGGAATTGCTGTGCCACCCTACCTGGACGACATATTGGTTCAGGCGCCATCTTTTCAACAAGAAAAATCTCACACAAAGATTTTGTTGTCTTTTCTTCGTTCCCACGGATGGAATGTGAATCTGGAAAAAAGCTCCCTTTCTCTTGCTACAAGAGTAGTGTTCTTAGGGACCATAATAGATACTCTATTAATGAAGATTTTTCTCTCTTCAGGCTACTGCTCATCCTTCAGTGGCTTCCATGGACATCCTTCCTTTTGCTCAATTCCATATGAGAGCTCTCCAGTTGTGCATGCTCAGACAAAGGAATGGCAACCATGCGGATCTATCTCAGAGAATAGAGTTAGATCAGTCATCAAGGGACTCTCTCCCGTGGTGGATTTCTCAGGAACATCTGTCTCTGGGCATATGCTTTCGGAGACCTTCCTGGGTGATTGTGACCACGAACGCCAGTCTGCTGGGCGGGGGAGCAGTCTGGAACTCATTAAAGCTCAGGCACTTTCGACTCGGGAGGAGTCTGCTCTTCCCATCAACATCTTGGAGTAAAGGGCAATTTACAATGCTCTATTGGCTTGGCCTCAGTTTTCCTCAGCCCAGTTTATCAGGTTCCAGTCAGACAACATAACCTCTGTGGCTTACATCAATCACAAGGAAGTTCCTTAGCCATGAAGAAGGTTACTCGGATTCTTTAGTGGGTAGAGACCCACAATTCCTGTCTGTCTGCCATCCACATTCCAGGAGTACACAACTGGGAAGCAGATTTTCTGAGCAGACAGACTTTTCATCCCGGCAGTGGGAACTCCATCCGGAGGTGTTTTCCAGATTAGTCCTCAAATGGGGGGTGCCGGAGTTAGATCTGATGGTGTCCCATCAGAATGCCAAGCTTCCAAGGTTCGGTTCAAGGTCAAGAGAGCCGCAGGCCGTTCTGATAGATGCTCTGGCGGTTCCTTGGGTTTTGAAGTTGGCATACCTGTTTCTTCTGTTTGCTCTCCTTCCACGACTCATTGCTTATATCAAACAGGAGAGGGCATCAGTGATTATAATAGCCCCTGCATGGCCTCACAGGATCTGGTTTGCAGACCTAGTGGAGATGTCATCTCTCCCACCTTGGAGACTACTTCTGAGGAAGGACCTCCTGATTCAGTGTTCTTTCCTTCATCCAAATCTCATTTCTCTGAAGCTTACTGCTTGGAGATTGAACGCTTAATTCTGTCTAAGCGTGGTTTTTCTAAATTGGTCATTAAGACCATGATTCAGGCCTGCAAGCCTGTTACTAGAAAGATTTACCATAAGATATGATGTAAATATCTTTATTAGTGTTAATCCAAGGGCTACTCTTGGAGTACAATTAGAATTCCTAGAATTTTATCTTTTCTTCAGGAAGGACTGGAGAAGGGATTGCCAGTCTGTACTCTGAAGGATCAGAGTTCTGCTTTATCAGTTTTACTACATAAACGTTTGGCGGATGTGCCAGATGTGCAATCTTTTTGTCAGGCCTTGGTCAAAATCAGGCCTATCTATAAGTCTGTTGCTCCTCCTTGGAGCCTTAACCTTGTTCTTAAAGTTTTACAACTGGCTCAGTTTGAGCCGTTGCATTCCATAGACATTAAGTTGTTATCTTGAAAGGTTTTGTTTCTTGTTTCTGCAGTATGATTCCCCTTATCTTATTTTTTATGCCGATAAGGCGGTTCTTTGTACTAAGTTAGGTTTCCTTCCTAAGGTTGTTTCTAATAGAAATATCAATCAGGAAATTGTTGTTCCCTCTCTGTGTCCTAATCCTTCTTCTTCCAAAGAACGTTTGTTACACAATTTGGATGTTGTACGTGCTCTTAAATTCTACTTACAGGCGACTAAGGATTTTCGCCAGTCATTTGCCCTCTTTGTCTGTTTCTCTGGGAAACGTAAAGGTCAGAAAACTACTGCTACTACTCTTCATTTTTGGTTACGAAGTATAAATCGTTTGGCTTATGAGACTGCTGGACAGCAGCCTCCTGAGAGGATTACGGCTCATTCCACAAGAGCTGTTTCCTCTTCTTGGGCTTTCAAAAATGAAGCTTCTGTGGAACAAATTTGCAAGGCTATAACTTGTTCTTCTCTACATACTTTTTCCAAATTTTCCAAATTTGATACTTTTGCCTCGGCTGAGGCTTCTTTTGGGAGAAAGGTTCTTCAAGCGGTGGTGCCTTCTGTTTAGGACTGCATGTCTTGTCCCTCCCTATTTACTCCCTGCTTACCTGATAAATGTATTTCTTTCCGGATATGGTGAGTCCACGGCCCCACCCTTTATTTTAAGACATTTGTTCTTTTGACTATAACTTCAGGCACCTCTACACCTTGTGTTACTCCTTTTTCTCCATTTCCCTTTGGTCGAATGACTGGAGGTTGTGGGTAAGGGAGTGATACTTAGCAGTTTAACTGTGGTGCTATTTGCCTCCTCCTGCTGGCAAGAAGTGATATTCCCAATAGTAATTACTCAAACTGTGGACTCACCATATCTGGAAAGAAAGAAATTTATCAGGTAAGAATAAATGTTGTTGTTTTTTCTTTCTTTAAATTCATTTGGTGCATTCGTTTGCACATTCGTTTTGTAAAAATTAAACAAATATCCATGCTTTCATTACAAATGTGCAAGCCTAGTAAGAACTTAAGAAATATATTCACAAGCTTTACAATTCCTCATCATACATTGAAATGTACCTTTAAAGAATAACCAAGAATTATTCCTTTTTTTTTTAGATTTCAATTGTGAAGTTACTAATGGTCCAGTTTCTTTTATAGGAACATCTACAACAGTTTTGAGCTAATATTATATTATCCACTGCAAGTAAATAGAATTGTTTGTGAACAATGTTACAAATTTATCTATATTATTCTGAGTAATATGTAACAAAAGTAACACGCTCAAAACTGGAATTTTAATACTCACCTTAACCTCAAATATAGACTACCTATCCAATTTATACACTGTATTCTAAGCTTTTCTAATAATGTTCGCACTGTAACACAATTCTCTAAGTTGCTCATCTAGGAGTCGGGAATGTTTGCTATATTGTTCTTCATCTTAGCAATTTTTCTCTCCACTATAAATTGTCCCTTAGCGACTGCAATGGGTACATGTTTTGGATAACAACCTTTAGCATGCAGCCATGTATTGCCCGATATTGGTTTCCTGTACATATCAGATCTAATTTTACCACTGTTGTCTGAGAGTGTGATCAAGATAATTCACTGTATATCTACCGCAACAATAGCTGAATCTTAGACCTAAATTATTATCATTCATGCATTTAATCAAACTGTTGCCTTCTTCCTCAGTTCCACCCCATATAAGCAAAAGAGCATCAATACAATGTCTATAAAGTATGATTTGTCTTTGAAGGAGTTTTCCGCAACAAAGATGTGGGACAGCCCCCCAACTCATAAATAGGTTAGCATATGAGAGGGCAATCTTGACTCCATGGCTGTTACGCACTTCTGCAGGAAAAAAAAACAACTCAAATTCAAAATAAGTGTGACTTAAAAGAAATTCAGTCACCTGTAAAACAAAAATTTGGAAATCATCTGAAAAATGAGAGAATCTAGACAAAAAATATTGTGCAGCCTGTAAGTCCTATGGTGTGGAATCAAGGAGTACATTGACACTACATCAATAGTTAATCAACAGTAACCCTCCTCCCAGACTATTTCTGACAGGACATTCAAAATATGCTGAGTATCTCTGATGTAACTGGGTAATCTCAAGCGTAAAGGTTGTAAAATCTAATCAAGCCACTGGGACAGATGTTCAAGGAGAGAAACAATGCAACTAACTGTCTAACCTGTACCTGTTCCAGTGACTTGTGTCATACTCCAGTCCCCAAATCCCAAAGGAATTTCCTATTCTATTAAGCTTCAGATTTGATTAAAAATAACTATAGTTACTGCGGTCTCCTATACCATGTGTCCAGTACATCCCACAATAATCTGCTTGAGGTACTGACACCTTAAATTTAATCTTACCTGGATGAATCTGCTGTATTTGGGGATATATTGTAGGTAACCAGATAGATGCCACTTTCTTGTTAAATTTTATTTGTATGCATGCTATGCTTTAATCACTAATCTGTGTGTCACAGGAGGGGGATAATTACTGTTCTGTGTTTGACAGACGGTGGTTAATCAGTTACCTGTGTTTGTGGTAGGAAACATTTATACACAGATGTCTGTGTTTGATGGAAAATTAGTAATTCACTGCTCAATCATTTAGAAATATATATGAAGCCAAGAGTATACAACATGGATGAAACAGGCAAAACAATGTCTAGAGCTTAATAAAATGTGAATACACCACTTTCTTGTAGCACAACATAGCTCACAAAAGGAAAATGATTATTTATGTGGAAAGGTCTACACTTAAGAAATGTTTTGTTCAGCCTATGGTAGTCATAGTCAATATGGCAGATTTATTAATCCTATTACTAGCGACAATTGTCAACCTCTTGTGCGCATGCTGGTTTCAAACCTTTTTTTTTTAAATTTGCATTTAAGGTTGCCACCCTTGTTTAAAAAAAAAAATAGAAATGCTAATTTGAATACATTTGTATACATAATTTCACAGCATACTCAGAAACTAAAGCTGTTAGGACTGATTATAAATGCTCTTTTGTTTATAATTAGATATCAACACATTTAGAAAAAAGTTTTACCATAGCTGATTATCTACCTTGACCAAAACCTTAAAATACCATCTAAGTGGCTGCCATATTTATGTCTGGTCTTTTTTCATGTAACATCTAGGATAGTCTCACCAAAGGAAGAAAATACATAACTTCTTTAAATTATTTTAATCCTACATTATTATACAAATAAAATGCATACTTACACTGTGTTAGTTAAAGAACTAATGTTGTAATTTAAAAATTTAATACAATTCCAAAAGTATTATATACACCATGATTAGAAAAATATAAATACAATTACATTTATTTATTTTTTAACAATACCAGACATTTTTAAATCTGGAGCAATACAGATAAATCCCTCAATTTAGCAATGACGCTATAGGTTTCAGAAAGGGCAGTAATGTATTGCAACTTGCAAGTGGTGTTAAATTTAAGCTGTAATGCATTGCTCAGATGTTCTAAAAAATGAATATTCAAAAAAATACGCAATACTTAAAATGTAAAATGAAATGATGTGTTTAGGGTCCTATTGCACCTCAGGACATAAAGGTTTGAATTGTAAACTAAGACAGAACCATGAGCCAGATGCAGTTCTCATGGAGATGCTAGTGGCTTGTTCCTGGTGTTGCGTAGGGACTTTGAGAAATATTCTTCAGGGGGTAACTGCATCCTTGAACCACTGTTGCACCGGTTCCTTGTTCTCATTTACCCATTTTATGTTAGCTTTGGTTCTCTCTATGGCTTGTTCCAGTGCCCGTGTAGCTGTTCCAAAACCAACATTCTGGTTGTCTATTTTAAACTGTTCAAGCTACAAATAAAAGAGTATAAGAGACTAGTGAGGGATTGTTACTTACAGTTTGTTTGACACATTTAATAAACACAGTCCTCCCACTCAAATAAGAAAAAGAGAAGGTAGTGATAGCTCTCATTCTGCAAACAGTGTGAGCTCTCCTAGAATCAGCAGCCTAACAAACCTTAACCAATGATATTCACAAGCATATATGTTTACTTACCTGACGCAAATCAAGTTCAGTGGAGAATCTCCGGGTAACACCCTGGATCAAGTTTCCAAAAGAGAAAGAGGATGTACCAAAACTATAAAGGAAAAACTCAATTAATACTTCATCCAGCTTTATTTCTTCAAATATCTACTGTTTCACTTGCGCTACAGTAAATAAACACTTCTCATTTCAAACTGAACTCAGATTCCAAGTACCTTCACTACCTTAAACAAAAAAATAAAATTTCCCATAAATTAATACATTTTCTTAAACGGACACAAAACAAAGCTCCTTGTAAATCTATGCTGTTGCCTCTCCATAAATTAGCGTATCTGCAAAGTGTGAACATTTTCAGAACATATTAACATCTTGTTTTCTCCAGTTTTTTTTTCCAGTAGCCATATTGCACCGACACTTACCTTTTTTGAAAGTGCCAATTTGGATTTTTACTTGAATAGACAAAACTAACCATGGTCATTATATTAACAAAACCTTTATTGATTTGTAGTTCTTTATCTGATAACCTGTGCTGGTGCCAATTAATAACATATATGCTTCAGGGTTACACTTCTGAAGTCTGCAGTGTGCACTTCCAATTATCAGAGTTGGAAAACAAACAATTTTTATAGTTGCTTAAAAAGGGGTGTAAAATAAATTCTGAAAGGATATTGCATATTCCATGACCTAAGTTTCCTTTAATATGTTGCAAATTGCCTGAACTAGCTACATACTAAACAGTGATTGCTCAGAGCAGTGCACAAACTCATTTAACAGCTAACTCTTATCAGCGACTCATGCGAGATAAAATAAGCATACTCATCAGGTTTTTCAGCACAATATGTAGAGTTTGCAAATCAATATTAAAGTGGTAAGTGGAAATGATTTCAAAACATTTTTTGTATGTGGAACTTTTATAGTTCAGTACTTAAAGGGACATAAAACAGTATGAGCTAACAAGTTTCTAAATATATAATGCAGTCAAAGCTTACATGCAAAACGGTTTATTTTTTAACCCTCATTAACCTCTTTAATTCAGGCATAGTTTTGTTTGCAGCAAGGGGGCATAGTCACATGTCACCTGAGTAAAACAGTGCACAGTATAATGGTGAAGATTTCACAAAGCATGTGATATTATCCTCATGGAAACAAGCAAGCCTCTTGGCAACAAACAATAGCAGGACCTGCTGTCCCTTCTGAACCCCCCCCCCTTACTTGCATAAGTAATTATCCTCACATGCACACTCTGTTACATGATACCTAAGGTTTTGGAGTAAGACACTGATAATCGGGTGGAGCAGCTACAACTGGGAACACTAAAGTGTAAGTCATTTTGCAGATTTTTGGAGATTTTATTAAAATACTTATAAGCTTTTTTTTTTTACACTTTTTTCACACACTGTTTTACCTCAGTTAACCCTCTTATAATATGCACATAACTCAAACTGTTTTATGGCACTTTAATTGATGGTATATAATGTGTATTTACATAAAATTACTTTAATATCCCTTTAATGGATAAAAATTAAGCAAAGGCTCCTCTGATCCTGTTTAACGTAGGGCAATTGAAGTTATTGAGAAGAAGAATCTATTGGCAAGCTATTTTATTGCAGACTAATTAATTTTATGTTAGCAGTCATGTATATATTATTATAAAGTGCAAGCAACTACTGAGTCATTACCTAATGTAGTATTAGTGGAAATATAGTGTATATAATGAGTATGCAAGGAACACACAGTACTTACTTCTCTACCATGATTTTCCATTTAGCTCTAACAAAGTCCCAGGCAAGGCTCTGTCCGATCACATTACTGGCAACATTGGTTATTGTGGAAACTGAATCTTGTCTACGAATCTTTAATGAATCCAAAGAATAATCTAGGAGTCTAGGGAAATATGTGTCAGAATTATGAACTCAATTACACTTGTTATAAAATCATACTCGTTTTCAGAGAGTGTCAAATCATAGTTAACACTATGTAATTGCTACACAAATATTTATATGTTTACATCTATGTATGAAAAACCTAAAAATAAGACTTCCTTCCTAATGGACCACTGAAACCAAATAATTAACATTAATCAATTTTTCTAATTGCTAATTAACATTGTGCCAAAGACTGGAAATATTGTATATAAGATAAATTACTCAGACACCTTGAAAGTATTTTTCCCAATAAATTCTTTCTTTAATACAGGTGGTGAGAGTTCACAACTCATTACTCCTGGGAATTACCTTTCCTGACCATTAGGAGGAGGCAAAGATTCACAAACCTCAAGAGCTCTATAAAACCCCTCCCGCCTTACCATAAACTAGTCTTGTCTTTGCCTCTGCTGGAGGGAGTTGAGAATGAAGATGTTCATATGATTCTTCAGTGAGAGAGGCTTCAGTCTATGTTAAGGCCCATTTTCCCCTCAGAGTTCAGTGTTTGTCAGTGTGATGTATATTGGGTATGGTTAGTGGCTCTTTTTTTCACCTTATGGGAAATTTTGTCACAGACTTTCCATAGTGGTGTCATGGTCTTGTCTTTTGCCTCCTCTTATGGATCTACAATATACTCCTATTTCATAACCTCTAGTGATATGTTTCAGTACTGGTTTGGCTTTCTATTGCTTTTTTTACTAGAAGTTGAGTGTCTGTTGGTCTAATTGGAACAGACCTAAACAAGACAAAAAATCCACCCCTACTTCCAAGTCTGCATGAAGGTGCGGCCCCAATCCAGAGGCTCAGTTAGGGGGCATGGTGTCTGAGAGCACAAGAGGTTTGCACTCCCCGGGAGGCGAGGTTGCTAATAAATATCCTAAGACTCTATGCTCTTTTCAGAGCTCATTAGACTTGGCCTCTGTTGAAAAAGTAGTCTTTTCTATGTTTCTTATCAGACAACTTCACAGCTGTGGCTTATTTAAATCATCAGGGGGATTTTTTTATTCATGATTCAGACAGAGCATACAATTTTAAACAATTTTCTTCTATCCTCTTATTTGCTTTGTTCTTTTGGTATCCTTCATTAAAAAGCAAACATAGGTAGGCGCAACGCTACAGCTGAGCTCACTGCTGATTGGTTGCTGCACATATTTACCTCTTATCATTTGCTTATTAAGGTTTTCAGATAGAGAATTAAACACATTTATAATAGACGTGAACTGGAAAGTTCTTTAAAATTGCGTGTTCTATCTGAAACATGAAATGGAAAAATTTGGGTTTCATATCCCATTAAGTCCAAAATGAGCATCAATCAAGATTAAAGACCTCTTTATGGTGTTAAGATAGTAACTAACAGCTCTTAGTGAAGAGTGAGAAAACCCATTCTGGGAGGGTGAATCTGGGGACTTTTTTTCCTGGAATATGGGTGTCCTGAATCTTGACCTAAAGAGCTGGGTCTGGGGCCTTGGCAGGTGGAAAATTGTATAACTGTGAACCTATGAGGTAGAGGGTCAAAGTTTCAAGGGGTAGGTTTTACATTGTCCAGATTTGTATTGCAGGTGTGGAACATTGTAAGAGACTCAAATGTGATAGGGCCCATATATGAGTTAGTTTACGACACACAGGGCTTTGGTTGCAAGAAGCTGTTCCTAAAGGTATTGCTAGTGAGTGCTATATAGGGATCAGAATGGCCTTTTGCAGCAGGATTAATATTAATATCAAATGGAAACTGTATATTCAATGCAAACATTGGCACTTTTTACTAGTTCAGTTGGATTACCTGTTGTATAGGCACCGCTGCAAACCATAAACTAGATAATTTTATGCAAATTCTATTCCAAAGCTTAGATAAATCTTTTAATAGGATTGGAAATGGAATAAAGTAGCTCTTATGTAAATGCATATCAGACCATTACATTGTATCTGACACTAATTAACTTGTATCTGTGTGCGTATGTATTTTGGTGTAAACAGTGTATGGTTGCCTTGACAACTGTTTTTGGCACAATTTCTGTTCACTGGGGGAGGGTCTTAGAGGGTATAAATGTTTGCTTGTCACATTTTATTGTTGGTCTGATGAAGGGGAGCTGTCCCCGAAACGTCACGTAAATAAAAGCTTCTATTGCTTATCCTTAAGTCCAGTGAGTGCTGTCTTCTATTACCTTTATCTCTACCTGCATTCAGCACCTTGGCAACTGGACACCTGTTTGTGCGAATGCACCAGCCTCTGTGAATATATATATATGTGTGTATGTATACGTATGTGTGTATGTACTGTATATATGTGTGTATGCATATGTGTTCATGTGTGTATCTATGTGTTTGTGTATAAATATATATTTATGTGTGTGTGCATGTGCGTATGTGTGTATTTATGTGCACGCATATGTTATATATATATATATATATGTGTGTGTGCGCATATGTATGTATACATATTTGTGTTTGCACGTGCGTGCGTATGTGTGTATTTATGTGCGCGCATATGTTATATATATGTGTGTGTGTGCGCATATGTATGTATACATATTTGTGTTTGCACGTGCGTGCGTATGTGTGTATGTATGTATGTGTGTGTCTTTACATATCAGTCTGTCCACATGACATTTGTATATCTTTGTGACCCCATTTGTTGTCCCTCATTCTACTTTTAATGTTTTAGTTTCTTTGACAGAAAACTAGAATTGCTTACACAAGAACACCAAAACTGTTGATAGGTTTCTCAGCTTCACCCAGGGCCACACATTTCCTGGAACACTATGTCCCAGCCACCTGGGCCACAACCCCTTATGTCTTGTCCTATGTTGGCAGATATGCTAATTGCTTAAATCATTTATTTTGTAATGTACCCATAGTGCATCATACCTGTTGAGTATCCATGGTTCCTTGCTGCAGGACAGAGCTGCTCTGAGTTTGTCTGCTTCTTGAGCATTATCTACTTTACTGAACTCTTGCCATATAAAGTTCCATTCCCCTTCTCCTCCTTGGGCTACTGCATTGCAATAGATTGTGCTCCTCAAATTTGGATGAATACTTTTATGTTGGGGAAAAAAAGGGATTTTGGAATTTAGTAGGAATTTAAAATGTTATACCAATCACTAATATTTAGTATTGATGTAAAGAAGACATATAATTGTTGATGTAGTCATTTTTTATTTAATTCAAATCAAATGGCTAAACAAAACAAAAAACAAATAACTCAAGGCATCGAAAAATACTAAACCACTCTTCATTTTTTTTACATTTGCCATCAGCATAATTTATACAAACTTGACTACAACTCCAAAATGAATGGAAAGTATTATAATGCTATGCAAATGTATGCACTTACTGGTTTTAAAAGACATCATACACACACACACATTGACATAGATATACATTATAATGTGTGTGTGTACTTCTGGAGTATTTTCAATTTAAAAAATGTTATGCAAAAAGACAAAAATCAACATGTTAAGTTGCTTCTGTTTCATATGGGTGACATCATTTAGTTCAATGTCCCTTTAAGTAATGACTTATTAACATTTAAGTAGTGAATTATTAACGCTATAGCTTCATCATTTTTTTGTTTTTATTAATATTTTCCTTGGTTATATTTCAAAGATCCTGTGTAGTGAACACAAATTTCAAATAAAGACCATTAGATGAAAACTGTGGAATATGTAGACTATGCTTTATTTATAATATAAGGGTGAACACCTTATGAACTTTTTATAGGTGTGCATAGAGGGAACAGGGATCAAATGCCCCTCTAACATTCACACATCTATTGTCTAATTTCTTACCAAATGTAGTATAAAAAAATCATAACTTTGCAACCTAATGGGATATATGATCTCCTCTTTCAAATTAGGGGCTATTTGTCCTTTGTTTATGGTGCTGTATCTCAACACAACACATAACATGACTGCATGATTGACATAATAATGGTGAATATTAACCTCTAGACAACAAATTTACATATAAATATTTAAATAATGTCTCATATGACAGTCTAATATATCACTTGATTTAAAAATGGCAATTATTTTATTTTCTCTATGCTTTTGTTAGAAAACTAGTATATATTGTATTTGTTTTTATCTATATTGATATTATTATAATTATAAGACTTTTGTTTGTTTGCCCCTCCCCCTGGAAAAATTCCTGTGGATGTGCGTAAACTCTACAGAACGTTTAGGAACCAGGAACGAAAAGCCTTTAAAGAGAACAATGATAGGTTTAAAAAGAAAGAAAATTAAAAATGTGAGAGTCCTTTTCTGTTTGTTTCCTGATATTTAAAGGGACAGTCTACCATAGAATTGTTATTGTTTTAAAAGATAGATAATCCCTTTATGACCCATTCCCCAGTTTTGCATAACCAACACAGTTATATTAATGTACTTTTTACCTTTGTGATTACCTTGTATCTAGGAACCTTCTTCCAGCCCCTGATCACATGACTGTGACTGTTTATTATCTATTGTCTTAAATTTAGCATTGTATTGGGCTAAATCTTAAATAACCCCCCTGTGCCTGAACACAGTGTTATCTATATGGCCCACATGTACTTTCTGTCTCTTTGTGTTGAAAAGTGATTTAAAAAGCATGTGATAAGAGGCAGCCCTCAAAGGCTTAGAAATTAGCATATGAGCCTACCTATGTTTAGTTTAAACTAAGAATACCAAGAGAAAAAAGGTAATTTGATGATAGAAGTAAATTGAAAAGTTGATTAAAATTAAAAGTCCTATCTGAATAATGAAAGTTTAATTTATACTAGACTGTCCCTTTAAAATTAAAAAAAAAAAACATGTCACAGTTTAATGCTATCTTATCATTTAAAGTTCACTATATTTAATATCTTCTCACTTGCACAATTGCACATGGATCTTATAATATTCTATTTTTGCAATGATTTAGTTTAACATTGTATAGTATTAAATACAATATTGTATCCACTGACCGATTTGTTGAAGTGGCCATCCATTGGCTTAAAAGATCAGAAGCTAATTTTCCACACTGTGGAACGCCATAGGCACATGCAGTGCTGATTGAATTAATTTCATTGTATCTGCAAAAAATAAATAAAGAAATAAAGAAAAAAGGAAAAAAAATAGAAAATGGAAGAAAAAACAATAAAAATTATATGTTTGCACAAGCTGCCTGTCTTTGTATTAGACAAAGTCAGACAGTTGAGTAGAATTATGTGTCAGCATACAGCAGGATCCTGTATTTTACAAACTGAAGGTTAAACAGGACCATAAATCAATTCCATTTTAGTTCAACCAATGGATAAGACCATGGGATGAGGTTAATATTTTTATTTAACCCTTTTGTGTCAACTGATACAGAAGAGAATTTGGGGTAATACTTACTGTTCCATTAATGTGACTGGTCGTTCCGTCCAATTCATGGTTTTATTTTCAAAATAATTAAACAATGGTGTGACTTGTTGCTTCATGTATTGCTATAGGAAAATAAAGTTTTAGTAAAATTATTATTATTATCGGTTATTTATAGAGCGCCAACATATTCCGCATTTATAGGGATCAGACGGGTAGAGGGCCCTGCCAAGAGTCGCACTGTTGTAGTCAGCTCTAAAGAAGGTGATCTACAAACAGCATGGTTCTTAGGCTTACATGCTAAGGGGGTTCAAGGGGATAACAATGGAGGGGAGGAAACGGTATAAAGAAAGGTTAGTGTAGGTTGTATGCATCCCTGAACAGTAGAGTCTTTAGGGAGTGCTTGAAAACTAGGAGAGAGTCTTGTGGAGCGAGGCAGAGAGTTCCACAAGATGGGAGCTAGTCTGGAGAAGTCCTATAAGTGGGAGTGTGAGGAGGTAACAATAGAGGAGGAAAGTAGGAGGTCATGAGCAGAGAGAAGGGGACGGGAGGGAGAGTATCTGGAGACAAGGTCTGAGATATAGGGTAAGCAGTACAGTTGAGGCTTTGTATGTCAGAGTGAGAATTTTGTGTTTAAATCTGGAGGCAAGAGGAAGCCAGTGAAGGGATTGGCAGAGAGGTGCAGCAGATGAAGAGTGACATGTAAAGGAAGATGAGCTTTGCAGAGGCATTCATTATAGATTGTAAAGGAGCTAGGCGGCAGCTGGGGAGAACAGAGAGGACAGAGTTGCAGCATTCAAGGCGGGAAAGGATTAGAGAGTGGATTAAAATCTTAGTTGTGTCTTGTGGAAGGAAATGTATAATTTTAGAGATGTTTTTAAGGTGGAAGCAGCAGGATTTAGCCAAGGACTGAATGTAAGGAGTGAAAGAAAGATCTGAGTCAAGTGTGACCACAAGACATCGGGCATGCGGGGTAGGGGTAATGATAGAGTTGTCGAAAGTTATAGAGAGATTGGGGGTGTAGATTTTGGAAGAAGGAGGGAAAATAAGGAGCTCAGTTTTGGGGAGATTTAGCTTGAGATAGTGAGAGGACATCCAGGAAGAGATGTGAGAAAGATAGTTAGTGACACGGGTTAGCAAGGAAGGAGATAGGACTGGTGCAGAGAAGTAGATTTGGGTGTCGTCTGCATACAAATGATATTGGAACCCATGGGACTTATAAGGGAACCTAATGATGACATGTAGATTGAGAAGAGAAGGGGACCAAGGACAGAAAGTGGTGACAGGGCAGAGAAGGCCCCAGAGAAGGCTACACTAAAGGTACTGTTTGACAGGTAGGAAGAGAACCACAAGAGGGCTGTGTCACAAATGCTGAAGGATTGGAGGGTTTGGAGCAAAAGAGGGTGGTCAATAGTATCAAAGGCTGCGAACAGATCAAGGAGGATAAGGAGAGAGAAGTGGCCTTTTGCTTTTGCTGTAAGTAGGTCATTGATAACCTTAACGATTGCTGTCTCTGTGGAGTGATGGGGACGAAATACAGATTGCAGTGGGTCAAGGAGGAAGTTTAATGTATGGAAATGGGATAGGCGTGCATATACTAGCTTTTTGAGAAGCTTTGAGGCAAGAGTGAGTAGGGAAATAGGGTGGTAGTTGGATGGGGAGGTTGGATCAAGAGAAGGTTTTTTGAGGATAGGTGTGACCAGTGCATGTTTCAGAGATGAGGGAAATATACCGGTGCTGAGGGAAAGATTGAAAATGTGTGTGAGTATAGGGGTAAGGGTAGAAGAGAGGGAGGGAAGCAGCTTTGAGGGGATAGGGTCAAGAGGACAAGTAGTGAGGTGAGAGCTCAGTATAAGTGCCAAAACTTATTCCTCAGTAACAGGAGAGAAAGAGCTAAATTTATGTCTATGTGGGTTGTGGTTGATTGCGAGGGTTTCAGGGAGTGAGAGAATGGAAGTATGTTGGGAGCTGATTTTGTTTATGATGGAGTCGATTTTGTTATTGAAGTGGCTGGCAAAGTCTTAAGCTGACATAGAAGTTGTATTACGGGGTGAGGTGGGCAGAGAAGAATATTGAAAGTGGAGAACAGATGTTTTGGGTTTGAAGAAAGATTAGAGATAAGAGTAGAGAAGTAATATTTGCTCATAGAGATTAAGGGCAGAATAGTAGGAATTCAAAATGAACTTGTAATGAAGGAAATCAGCTGAACTCCGAGATTTTCTCCAGTGCCGCTCAGTAGTACTGTAACATCTGTATAGGTACCATGTCAGAGGAGTATGCCAGGGCTCAGGATGAGTGTGTGATTTCTGAGCAATGGTAAGAGGGGCCAGATTGTCAAGGACCAATGTAAGGGTGGAATTATAGTGGCAGATAGATTGGTCAGGGCAGGAGAAGAAGGATATGGATGAGAGGAGAGGTTACAGGGAATTAGCAAGCTGCTGCTGATCTAATGACATAATGCTTCTGTGAAGTTTGGTGTGAGGGGTAGAAGGAGGGAGAGTTGTAGGGAGGGATGAGATGTTGCAAGTTTGGAGATGGAGGTCAGAAAGAGGAAAAGGAGCATTTGTGAAGTTTGAAATAGTGCATTGATAGCTAAAGATCAGGTTAAGGGAGTGACCATCTTTGTGAGTGGGAGAGTCAGTCCATTGTGACAAACCGAAAGAGGAAGTGAGTTGCAGACGTTGTTTTGCAGAGGAGGCAGTGGGATTGTCAAGAAGGATGTTGAAATCGCCAAGAATGAAGGCAGGGGTGTTTGAGGAGAGGAAATAAGGTAGCCAGGCAGCCAAGTGATCTAGAAATTGAGTTGAGTATCCAGGGGGTCGGTATATGACTGTAACCCGTATAGAGAGGGGAGAGAATAAGCAAATCATGTGGGTTTTGAATTAGGAAAATGTGAGGGAAGAGATGGGATGTATTTGTTGGAAGGTGCAATGAGAGGAAAGTAAAATACCTACACCACCTTCTTGTCTATTATCAGACCTAGGAGTGTGGCTGAAGTGGAGATCCCCATGTGACAGAGCAGCAGTGGATGCTGTGTCTAGGGGAGAGAGCCAGGTTTCTGTTAGGGCCAGAAGGTTGAGGGAGCGGGAGATAAAGTGGTCATGTATAGAAGTGAGCTTGTTGCAAACAGAGCGAGAGTTCCAAAGTGCACACGTGAAAGGGGTAGTGGCTTTAGATGCAGGAGCATCGATAGTAAGGTTACCAGAGTTTTGTTTTCTGAGTCTATGGAACAATACACATGGATGTGCAAGGCTAGGAAGTTGTTAGGGACCAGGGTTATGGGAGATGTCACCAGCCAGCTAGTATAAGTAAGAGGGAGAGTGACATGAGATGAGATACAGATTAGCAGTAATTAAACTGTTTTTGATGCAAGGTGCAGGAGGGAGAGAGAGTGTTTAGGAATAGATAAAGTTCATGAGTACAAAAGTAAGGTCAGTTTAAGAGAGATGGGCTAATGAACAGCGCAGGTGGTGAGGGGGAGATGTAATTGAATAAAGTAGTTTGTTATAGAGACAAGAGGTAGCGAAAAGGAATATAAAGATATTCAGCATTTTTACAAAAGTGGGAACCAATTAAACACATAAGACACAGTATTACAGCAGCACTTGCATAAGGAAACAATGAGATACATAAAGTATAATACTACAAAGTACTTGCCTTGTGTCTTGCCCCTTGCCCAATCCTTGTTCAATTCTTGCATAATTCTTATATAAGTGCCTCACTTATAAAATATTCACTTAATTCTTGTATAATTCTTATATTAGTGCCGCACTTATAAAATGTTCACTTAATTCTTGTATAATTCTTATATTAGTGCCTCACTTATAAAATGTTCACTTAGTTCTTGTATAATTCTTATCTTAGTGCCTCACTTATAAAATGTTCACTTTAGAAATGTGAACATATGCTATTGTAACAATGCATACTGCCCAGGCAATGCACCCCCAGTGCAATGCACAGCCCAAGCTAGTGTTAAATAAATAGGCAGGGCAGTCAGCTGGGTCCACTAAATTACTTAATTGCTAAGTCAAAAGACAATTTAAAAGGCCAATTGAAAGTTAGATTCTGGTCAGGTTAGGGTGAGATAAGTTAAGATAAACAAGACAGTAACACTTTGAGGAGGTGGGAGCAATGGCATATAACAGCTATAAATTTAAGAATAATAGCAGGTATTGATAAGGATTGGAAATCACATGGCAATTAACAAAACATTAGAAGTAAGACATTGGGATAACATCACAATAAATGCAGGACTAAATTAAAACCTAAAATCATTTGCTCAATATACATATACACATATTAAAAGAGAGTTACAGGGGAGAGCACTATAATGCAGTGAATATGTTGCAGATGAGCATGGATACTATTCACGTACCAAAATAGAGTTACAGGAGAGGAGAGAGCACTATAATGCAGTGAATAGGTTGCAGATGAGCATGGATACTATTCACATACCAAAAGAGAGTTACAGGAGAGGAGAGAGCACTAGAATTCAGTGAATAGGTTGCAGATGAGCAGGGATACTATGCACGTACCAAAAGAGAGTTACAGGAGAGGAGAGGAGAGAGCACCAGAATGCAGTGAATAGGTTGCAGATGAGCAGGGATACTATTCACATACCAAAAGAGAGTTACAGGAGAGGAGAGAGCACTAGAATGTAGTGAATAGGTTGCAGATGAACAAGGATACTATTCACGTACCAAAAGCGAGTTACAAGAGAGGAGAGAGCACTAGAATGCAGTGAATAGGTTGCAGATGAGCAAGGATACTATTCACGTACCAAAAGAGAGTTACAGGAGAGGAGAGAGCACTAGAATGTAGTGAATAGGTTGCAGATGAGCAGGGATACTATTCACGTACCTATAAAAAGTTCACTACAGAAATGTGAGCTTATGCCACTGCAACAATGCATGCCACCCAGGCAATGCACCCCCAGTTCTTGTATACAGTTTGCATGTAACAGATTAAATGGTTTATATATGTACTAATTTGCAATTGCAGCTATTTTGTATTGCTTTCTTTATATGCACACTAAAAAAAATCATAACATTCATTTCTTAATGATATTGATATTGTATTGGGTAATTAATAGTATATCATTTTGTTTAGAATTGATGAAAAGATAATTGCTCAATACATAATAGTTTTTAGCCATTGGCATCTACAGATATTTTCTGGATTTAGGTAGGCAAGTAAATAATATGTCCTAAGCATAATATCAAAATATAGAACTATATATATATTTCTAGTTTTAACACCATCCCTCTATTGTGCCATATGATATCTATAGGATCATGTGACCCATCTATTGTGCCATATGATATCTATAGGATCATGTGACCCATCTAATATGCCATATGATATCTATAGTATCATGTGACCTATCAGATTAATAAAAAAAAATCTGAGATCTCAACAGTGTAATGGTTTATTGGCTATAAAAGAAACTCAAGTGGATGCTTATTCTTGAACATAAAGAGCAGAAGTCTAGGGAGGGGAGGGCATATGCCTGCTCCAGCTTTGAAGTTAACTCCTTAAGGGGAACAATCAACAAGAGTTCCCAAAATAATCATAGGTGAAACAATCATTTGTTAAGCTGTATCTACTAAAAAAAACAAGAAGTACAATACTTAGGGCGAGTTACATATACGGCGCAGGTTTCAGCTGCCCGTAATTTTACCTCGCACATCGGGGTATCCAATAAACCCTGCCGGCAGTTCATAAAGTGCCGTAAGTAAGCTTTACTACTAGCGATGTCCAGAATAAATACACATTTCTGGAGTCGCTAGTGACTTACGGCACTTAAGAAACTGCCGGTGCCTAAGAAAAAGAAAAAAAATATCAAATCTCCCGTAAAAGTCTAGCATGCCTCCCAAAAATAAGCCCTACACGTAAAACCCCTATATCCGCCATCAAACCCACATAGGAACTAATAAAAGTATTAACTCCTAAACTGACAACCCCCCCACACAATGCAATAAGCCTAATTAAACTACTAACCCCTATATCAACCATCAAACCCACACCGCAAGTAGTAACTAAAGTATTAACCCCTAAACCACCAAAGCCAACAACGCAAACTACCTATTAAAGTATTAACCCTAAACCGCCAAAGCCCACAACGCAAACTACCTATTAAAGTATTAACCCCTAAACCGCCAAAGCCCACACCGCAATAAACCTATCAAAGTATTAACCCCTAAACTGCCAAAGCCCACAACACAAACAATTAAATTACTAAGCCCCCTAACCTAACACCCCCAAACCTAACACCCCTAACCTAATACCCCCTAAATGAACCCAAGTTACAAAATACTAAACTTGCTAACTATTAAAATAAAAAAATCTAATACTACTTTAAAAATAAAAAATAAACTAATTAATATTCTGGTGTAGACTGTCCCTTTAAGATACAATTACATAAAATAAAAAAATCTAAGATTACAGGAAATAAAAAACAAAATTACAAAATTTTTAAAAATTATGCCTAATACCTATGAAAATAAAAAGCCCCTCTTAAAATAAAAACACCCCCTACTCTAAGAATAAATTACCAGTAGCCCTTAAATGGGCTTTTTGCAGGGCATTGCCCCAAGATAAACAGCTCTTTTACATCAAAATACACAAAGTCTCCCCTAACGGTAAACCCCCCCCACCCACCAAACCCCCCAAAATAAAAGAACTTAACACTAAAAAAATGAAACTACCCATTGCCCTGAAAAGGGCATTTGTTTGGGCATTGCCCTTAAAAGGGCGATTAGCTCTTTTACAAAGTGCCCACCCTAATCTAAATTAAAGAAAAAACAAAAAAAAACAAAAAAAAAACCTGTCTTAACCCCAGGTTGATACTCACCATTCCTGAAGTCCAGCGGAGAAGGTCCTGTCCCATGCAGTGAAATCTTTTTCCAAGCGGCGACCTCTTCTTCCAGGAACAATCCAGTGCAGAGTGGAGGGTGGAGCTGAAGACCAATGACCACAGAGCTGAAAACCGGTGACCCTGAAACTGAAGACCGGTAACCCTCGAACTAAAGACCGGCGACCCTGGAACTGAAGACCGGCGATCCTGGAACTGAATACCGGCGATCGCGGAGCCATGGAGCGTGGAGGATCCTCTTTGTAGGATCGCCGCCGTACACTGGATAGTCAATTCAAGATACGCGATAAAAATTGGCGTCCCTTGAATTCATATTGGCTGATTTGATTCTTCAAATTCATATCAGCCAATAGGATGAGAGCTACTGAAATTCAATTGGCTGATTTGAATAGCCAATGGAATTTCAGTAGCTCTCATCCTATTGTCAATGGCAATGGGTAGTTTAGGTTTTTTAGTGTTAGGTTCTTTTATTTGGTGGGTGGGGGGGTTTACTGTTAGGGGGTCTGTGTATTTTGATGTAAAAGAGCTTTTAAGGGCTACTGGTAGTTTATTCTTTGAGTAGGGGGGGTGTTTATTTTGGGGGGGCTTTTTTATTTTCATAGGGATTAGGTATAATTTTTTAAAATTTGGTAATTTTGTTTTTTATTTTCTGTAATCTTAGATTTTTTTATTTTATGTAATTGTAGCTTAAAGGGACAGTCTACACCAGAATTTTAATTTTGACTAGACTGTCCCTTTAAAGTGAAGGTAAACTTTGGTGAATGAAAGCCCATTTTTTAAAAAATATTATAAAACAGGGGCACTTTCATTCATCAAAGTTTACAAAGCAGCCGTTTTGTTAAAAAAATTACCTTTTTTTCTTGTCACTGCTACAGCAGCTTCCCCCACCTAGAAATCCTCAATTCACACGTTAGCAATGACTAATCCTGCTTCCTCCAATCACAGCTTTCCCCTCAGGGTAGTCATTGCCTGAGGCAATGCTGTGATTGGAGGAAACCGGATTAGTCATTGCTGACGTGTGAATAGAGGATCTCAAGGTGGGGGAAGCTGCTGTAGCAGTGAAAAGAAAAAAAGGTAATTTTTTAACAAAACGGCTGCTTTTTAAACTTTGATGAATGAAAGTGCCCCTGTTTTTAATAGTATTTAAAACATTTTTTTCATTCACCAAAATTTACCTACACTTTAATTTATACATAGTTTATTTTTTATTTTTAAAGTAGTGTTAGATTTTTTAATTTTAATTAAGTTTGCGTTGTGGGTTAATGGTGGATTAGGGGTTAATAGTTTTATTAGGTAGTTTGCGATGTTGGGGTTGGCGGATATAGGGGTTAATACTTTATTTGTAGTTACGGTGTGGGTTTGATGGTGGATATAGGGGTTAATATATTTTATTAGTTATTGTGGTGTGGGATTGCGGTTGGCAGGTAGATAGATATTGCGCATGCGTTAAGTGTTAGTTTATTTTTGCAGGCAAGTTCGGGAGTTACGGTGCTCCCATACTCAGCGCAAGGTCTGCTGCGGCTGCCTTAGTATGGCAAGGTGAAATGGAGTAAGATTTATCCATTTTCGCCAAGTAAGTCCTTGCGCTGAATATTGGATACCGATTTACGATGCGGCCCCATGTTAGCTTATGGGAGAAAAAATTACGGGCAACAGGTTAAATATATGCACGTAACTTGTATGCTACGCCGTATATGTAATGCCAAAATCGCGTAAAATCCGGTGTTGCCGGCTTTTGCGGGCGATGCTGCATATGTAATGGGGCCCTTAAAGTCTGGTCGGTTAAAAGGTTCCCTGAGGACCAGAGTTGAAAACCCCTGGATTATTTCATAGCACAGCTATACAAGAAAGGGTAATACCCTTTTCTTTAGGACCTCAAGCTAGCAGTTAATGCTATTTGTTTTTCAGTCTTTTATCTTCCAAAATAGAAATACATTTATCTTATTTCTTTAAAAATGCTATGAAATGCTATGAAAATTAAAATAAAAAAAATGCCAGAGTTTAAGTAAAGTAAAAAAAACAAAAAAACAAGAACATTATGCAGGAGCTTTTTTCTTTAACCACAAAAAGTACCATTTTTTTTGGACAGGAGATTAAAGTTAAGGTTTTGATTTTCCCTTATACGGACAGTATACACCATTTTTATATAACTGCATGTAATAGACATTACTATAAAGAAGACTGCACAGATACTGATCTAAAAATCCAGTATAAAACTGTTTAAAAACTTACTTAGAAGCTCCCGGTTTAGCACTGTTAAAAAGGTTAGCTGGAAAACCCACTGCAAGTGGTTATATAGCAAAAATACTGCCCCCTTCCTCTGCATATGAAAAGACCCTTTACACAAACAGGAGCAAGCTGGAGTAGGTATACATCAGTATTCTCCTAAAACGTTGGGGCTTGGTTAGGAGTCAGTGCAATGTTATTTAAAAATAAACAAAACTAAAAAAAGCTGTATGGGCTATATAAATGGGTCATCTACAAAACATTTATGTAAAGAAAAATCTAGTGTATAATGTCCCTTTAAAAGCTGAAACCAGGAATTCCCCTGCTTTATCTCATTGGTTTTATTCTTTTTGTTTATTTGCTTGAAAAATTTCCGGCTTTCTTTGTCTGTGTGAAGCTACGTCCTCCTATATTTTTATTGTATTGCTTAATATTTTCCTTATTAAAACTGTTTTTTTTTTTAAGAAAAAAAAACAACTTTGGAATTTACTTTCACTATTTATTTTGTCATATTTTCCTCTAATTTATATCCAGAAATTGGCTTCATTGCATCCTGCAGATTCCAGGAAAATGCAACAGTGTAAATAGTGATTGCTTACATCAGTGCAGAGGCTCATTTATTTATGCCCTTAATTAGCCACAGCAAAATAGATAATATAAACAAAAGACTTCTCAATGGGTGTATCCCTGGACTGCAAATCAATGCAAATTATGCATTGACTGGGGACAGTCTCTTGATTTTGTTGTATGTCCCTGGATTTTTTTTTTTGTCCCTGAAAATGTCCCCTCCAGGAGATATAAAGGGTTGCAGCTGAGCTGGGGCATATGTGGCAGTTAAGTTACTGGGGGGAGCTGCCGGTTAGGCTGTGCGTGCATCAATTACTCTGCTTGATCACTCAGAGCAGGTCCTAGGCAGGGACTCTTTGCTGCACCTTCTCTGAGTGATCAATGTTAAAACTGCCACAAATCAGAAGAAAAAACACTGACAAACAGCTCCTCATCACTAGGTAAGAAGCTGTGATAATTGCGGGGGGATTACTTGGCTACTACTGTAGAGAATTTATTGTTTGCATCTCTGAATTATTTAGTCTGAGAGTAATCTTCATATTTTAGCACTTTATTTAGTCTGCATCTTACTGATTTTAGTGTGAGTTTAAACATACACCACTTCCTACACACAGTGCAAAAATATGAAAATTGCTGTCAGGCTAAATAATACAAAGATCAATTTGCACCCAGTCCAGCGCTGTGCATAATCTCACAGTATTATTTGTCTGCCTAATTGTGATGCTGTGTTGTAACAATAACCATATGCCCAGAATGTGTTCAAGAGACTGGTATTGTCAATATTATGGGGTAGGTGTAAGAGCTTGGTGCTGTGATCCATATAATAAGCTATGGGTATGTCTAAATGATACTATTATTATCAAATGGGTGTGTTTTGATCTCAGGACTGAGTGGGTGAAGCAAATGAACAGTAGGCCGTCAATACTCCAGTAACCGCTTACTTGTCTTAACTGCAAATGGTCCCTGGAAATGTTTTGGAAATGTTGGCAACTATGCAAATATGATCATTTTAGTATAAGATAAGCATTCTTTAATTTTAAGCATGTCCTCTTATTTTATTCATGTTCCATTAAAATTTTACCCCCACAGAACTACAAAGTTTGAAAAAAAATCTTGGCCACAAATGAACAGATTATCAGTTACCCTCATAGGACCATAAACTTCAGTACGATCAAACATCTGGACAAAATAGCTCAGACTGCCAAGAGCTGCCTGCCAGGGCATGTATTCCACTTCCTTTGAAAGAAATTTTGTTGTATCAAGTGCTTTGGTTGTGATGATATATTTTGCCCTGTCAAAAAAACAAAATCACATTAGACCATTTTAACAAGATTTTAAAGGGACACTCAACCCAAAATGTTTCAGGTAGAGAATACAATTTTAAACAACATTCTAATTTACTTCTATTATCTAATTTGCTCCATTTTTTTTAGATATTCTTTGTTGAAGAAATAGTGATGCCCATGGGTGAGCCAATCACACAAGGCATCTATGTGCAGCCACCAATCAGCAGCTACTAAGCCTATCTAGATATGCTTTTCAGCAAAGGAACTCAAGAGAATGAAGCAAATTAGATAATAGAAGTAAATTAGAAAGTTGTTTAAAATTGCATGATTTTTCTAAATCATGAAAAAAAATTGGGTTTCATGTTCCTTTAAGGTAATGATTACTGCAGTACAAATACAACATAAAACATCATAAAGCACTACTATAGACTGCAGTAGTTAAATGGACATTACTTTCTCCCACACTACCTAGAAATGTCAGAAAGACCTTTAGGAGGAGATCCTTACATTTAGCTGAGACTTTAAAAATACTCTGATGCAGCGGACAGCAATACACCCAATCGCATACGATCGGGTTGATTGACACCCCCTGCTAGCAGCCGTGAATCTGCAGGAAGCGACATTCCACAAGCATTTCACAAGGAATGCTTGTGCAATGATAAATGTCAACAGCGTATGTGTATGCTACAGCGGATCATGTCAGTCCGCACTTTGTTTAAATTGGCCCCCATCTCTGCTAGAAGTAATTTGCGCATGTTGGATAGCACTTGTATTACAAGTTGAAAGTAAAAAGTTTTTGCTTGCGAGCTAATCATATATATGATTATACAGTATATAGGTTTAGCTATAAACAGATATATATATATATATATATATATATATATATATATATATATATATATATATATATATAGCAGTAGATATTTATAAATACATACAGCATATTCTGCTATGTGCAGATCATTGGAATGTGACATATTTACAGTAAATACATAGTGTAACACTTTATTAAATATGACTATTGCATAAATATGATTTTTCATGTTTTCCTCTACTTGACTGCAAAGGACAGCAAAGCACACACACACATATATATATATATATATATATATACAGTATATATTTACACATATGTATTTATGTGTTCATAGGTCTATATATGTCTGTAAATACATATATACACATTTAAATACATACATATACTGTACATATACAGTGGGCCCCATCCGATATGCAGCTTCGCCCGCAAAAGCCGGCGACGCCATTTTTTGCACGGGTTTGGTATCACATATACGGCGTAGCATACAAGTTACGCGCGTATATTTCAGCCTTCGCCCGTATTTTTTTTACCCATAGACTGACATAGAAAAGACGCGCAATTTGGTATCCAATATACAGCGTAAGGATTTAAGCGTGCAGAATTCAGAAAATCTACTCCATTCTCATCTCGCCACAAATTGCAGGCGCAGCAACCCTTGCACTGACTAAAAAAACAACAGAACTGTCTGAAGGCCTAACAAATGCATGCTCAATAACATACATATCAGCCGCTTGATCTCAAACAGTTAAACTTCTTCTAAGCATTTATTATTCCTGCCCCTGCAAATGTGCCAAACAGTATAACCTCTCAACAGGAAGCCTAAAAAACCCGCCAATGTTATGAGCCTCCTCTGGAGTGAAATGTATTCCTCACCCAGGGGAGAATACAATGCATCCACAAGCTCTTGAGCAGCAGGGCTTCTAGGTGCTTGAGGTGCAGGTTCAGCTGCATCTGCTGGTGCTTGTGGGACATCTTCAGCTGCATCTGCTGGTGCTTGTGGGACATCTTCAGCTGCATCTGCTGGTGCTTGTGGGACATCTTCAGCTGCATCTGCTGGTGCTTGAGTACTTTCAGCTATATGTTCATCTGCAGATGGTGGAGCTCTCCCAAGTGAAGAGGATGGTGGAGCTCTCCCAAGTGAAGAGGATGGTGGAGCTCTCAGGGTGGATTGATAGTCCCACTGATGACCAGTGTGTGACCACTCAGCCTGTCCAGATGGCACTTCTTGTGACATACCCTGTGTGTAAAAGCCATGACTGCCCTGAGATTGTGTTGGGGGGGTAAATACATGGACCCTTTGTGGCTGACTTGGCTCCCCCTCAAAGCCAAAAGAAGAATATTCCTCTGGCCAGGGATCTTGTCAGGGGTCATATGTCAATGGTGGTGGCATCACTTCCGGGTCCTCAACTGAAGCCATCCAACCCTGCTCATGCCTGGGAGCATAATGTTCATGTGGTTGCCTGAAGACTGGTGGTGGTAGCTGCATGCCTGTGACTGGTGGTGGTGGTGGAGGTGGCGGCATGCCTGTTTGCATCCTGGTGACAGGAGGTTCTGTGGAGGAGTTAAATGATGAGAGGGATTAGTACAGTCATATATATGTCCATGTGGGCATACAATGTGCATTGATACATGCTAGGGCCTATACTCATTCTCATGTCAAACTCTATAACATGCATGTGCACATTGTGATTTGTGATATGAGGGATTTTAATCTGCACAGTATACAGGTATGTGTTTCATACAGTAGTTATGTGTACATGTCAATGATGGAAAAAATGTATTCTTTAAGTGACACTATGGTCACGCAATTTACTTTAGCCTGATGTAGGCACAGAACCTGCTTTCTGAGCTAAAAGTATTGTGATGGCTATAGTGTCCATTTACTGAAAACTCTACATGTGGCTTGTGGCCTGTGTTACTCTGAGACATGTTAGTATTGCACTATTCCACCTCATATCATGAATTGCATTGTGTTAAGTAGCATTAATGTCAAATATAATTGTAGATGTTTTTGTTAGTAGGCCAAATACCATGCTCCTCATTGTGTACATGAATGTGTGACATTATAGGATGTTATATCTCAAATATATATCATACTGGTGTGCGGGATGTTACTCACCAGCATGATGTGCTGTGGTTGCAGCCCCTGAGTCACGAGCCCCTGGAAGTCCACGGACTACTGTGATACTCAGGGACCTGCGTATCATCTCCTGCCAGGTGTTGTATTCTGTGTCCAGGGGTGGACCACCGCCTGTTCCCCTCTGGTGCATGGCTTCCTGCCCCATCTTTTCTTTCACCCGCCTCTTACAGTCATTCCACCTTTTTTTAAGGCCCTCAACAGTCCTCCTCTGCTGGGCCACACTTTTGACGGCATCCTCTACCACCAACCATGCTGTTTTACACCTTTTGGCAACACCTTTGCTCTTCTCCTGGCCAAAGAGGGCACTGTGATTGTCCATGATGGCCTGGACTAGGGCAACATTCTTATTGAATGAGAAGTTTGGACATCTCATCCTCTCATCCTCTGTGGACACCTGGCTTGCTCCCTGTGATGTCCCTGGTGTGGGTTCCTCCCTATCCTCTCCCTCCTCCCCCCTTCTGTCCCCATGTGCACCCTCTGTCCCTCTTCTAGATGTGCCTGGTCTCTGGGGCTCTCAGGCATCTCCCCTTCCATCATCCCTTCTAGCTCTCCCTCTCCCCACTCCACTTACTCCCTGACGGGGACCCCACTGCTCCTCCTGTCCTCTACAATACTCCTCTCCCTGCCACTCCTCTCCCCTCCTCCCCTCCGCCCTACCTCTCCCTGCCATCCTCACACTACATACACTCACACACTCACACTCAATCCCAGTTCAATCACACACAATCACAACTAAACACACAATCACAAGCCTATCACACTGTAAAATTGAAATAAAATGTGTGAGGTGTTAGAAAAAAAAGTGTTGTGTATTTTGTATATGTATGTATGCAATATGTGTGCAATATGTAAAAATATGTGTAAGTGTACAAGCTTAAACAACCAACAATGCGACCTAACTAACTCCTCTGTTTGCGCCGCTCTTTCTACTCTGACTAATCCTCCACTCCACTGTAGTGTGCTGTAGCTCAATGAACCATCCAAACACACTGAAGAAAATGGCGGCTGCGCATGGGTTTATATATGACTTTTGAATAGCGTAATTACGTGGCGCATTTTTAGATGGAGTCGCGGTTGATTTTTACAAGTGTTAGTCTAATTTGCAAAAAATTATTCTTTATTGAGACTTTACGTGGACAAAATACAGGCGTAAGTTACTTGCAACGAGTAAAATGTGTATTTGCGCACTTTCCGGAAGATCGCCAGTTTGTCCTACTTACGCCAGTTTAGCATCTAACGGCGCAGTATATGTAATACCCCGTTGTGCGAGGTGAAATTACGGGTGGCGCAGGTTCCCTCACTTTGCCGAAAACTACGCCGTATATCGGATCGCGCCCATTATATTTATATATTTAGACTGTATGTTAAAGCCCTTTGCCTGCCTTTTTTTCAAATCCCTAAGACCTAATATCTTTGAGCTCTTATAACTTTTTGTGCATTTTTTTAGAATATTTTTTTTAAGATAGTGTTATTATAAGTGTAATTGTACTTTTTAATGTATTTATTTTTATTTGTTTTGAAAAAACTTTTTTGTTTCACCAGAACTCTAAGGACACTATAATCATTCCAGCGTGAATTGCAATTGTGATCACGTGCTCACATTTACTTTCAACTTGTAATATGAGCGCTACTTCCAATGTGTGCAAACACCCATGATAAACCCCTTTTCACTTGCGCATAACTGTTAGCGCTCCACTCGTAATCTGTCCCTTTACTGCACAGCCTGCTAAAGTAGAGGACTGTCCAGTTGAATACTTAATTAGATAATATAAGTAAATTGGAAAGTTGTTTAAAATTACATGCCCTATCTGAATCATGAAAGTTTAATTTTGACTAGACTGCCCCTTTAAGACAATTTTATTTATGTTATCAGCACAACTAGGGGTGGTTCTAGAGTATTTCATTTTGAGTTAAAAAAGTTGATTGCAAAGCTAAATATCAGGGGTGCAGATGGTACCTCAACTACTTATTCCAACCTTTATTTCTTTTTATATATCTCCTTTTACCTCTCTCCTTGCTCAACATAGAACGCCGGGCAGTATAAAAAGTCACTACCCTGCAAATTTAGGCAGCTGGGAGCTTTGAGTTTTGAGGGTTCTACAATGCTGAATGGGGGTTCACACGGATTACAATGGGCACAATTTGCTGAAGGTTTTCTCCAGTCTGTTCAACAAGTTCTATGTGATACTACTCCCGTAAAGGGACAGTCTAGTCAAACTTATACTTTTATGATTCAGATAGGACATGTGATTTTAAACAAATTTTCAATTTACTTTTATCATCAAATTTGCTTTGTTCTCTTGGTTTTCTTTGTAGAAAAATAAAACCTTGGTAGGCTCAAATGCTATTTTCTAAGCCCTTGAAGGCCGCCTCTTATATTAGTGCATTTTGACATTTTTTAACAGCTAGACAGCTCTAGTTCATGTGTGCCATACAGCTAACACTGTGCTCACTCCATTGGGGTTATTTATGAGTCAGCACTGATTGGCTAAAATGCAACTCTGTCAAAAGAACTGAAATAAGGGGGCAGTTTGAAGAGACTTAGATACAAGGTAAAAAGTATATTAATATAACCATGTTGGTGCAAAACTGGGAAATGGGTAATAAAGGGATTATCTATCTTTTTAAACAGTAACAATTCTGGAATAGACTGTCCCTTTAAGACAAACTAAACTCTAACCTCTTCACCAATATTTTACTCCTTTTTTTTTTCTTTTTTTTGGATGCGGATGAAGGAAGCGGTGCTCGTGGCATTTGGCTCCACATTTATTCTTGTGAAAGTGAAACACACTTTGACTACAAAAAGGCCAGATTACGAGTGGAGCACAAAATTGCGTTTTTGCTAGCATTATATTTGCGCTCCACTCGTGTATACCCGCCCACGCAATTGTGCGCTGGTATTTTAAGTGGCCGACAATATATTTATGTGTCAATATACACATAATAACACATAAATCTATATGTATATAAGCATATACATTTATATTTACAGGGAACACACAGTTCTCATAGACCGCAATGTCAAGGCACTTTTCAGTTCTGGTTTTTTTTCTTACACCCCACACCCACCACATTTAACCCCATAAACCTGCTTCATGCAGTTTGAAAAAAAAAAAAAAGATGTTATTTTTTTATTATTTAAACACAACCTCACACTAAAGTTTGGGAGCAATTGGACCATATTTTGAAAATTAACCAGAGGGCTAGCCTCTAGTCAATTTTCGGAGCACTAATTGCAATGTCACTGGTAATGGCTGGTTATTTATTGCGCACCCACAACTGGCGAATGTGTCCGTTTGCTGGTGCGAGATAAATTAGCGCTCCACTTGTAATCTAGACCTAAATGTGGCTCAGAAAAAAGATTCTTGATCACAGGCCTTGTGCACAGTATATGCACAACATACTTTCTTGCTCTCACCTTGCTAAATTAAAGGCATCATCGATAATCTGAGCACGGTTGATAAGAGGAATAACCTGCAAAATAAATAAATAAAAATTAGTAAGTATCAGTCCCCTTGACTTATCTTATTTTGTGATAAGAATGCATAAAAAAGTTATGGAAAATACATGAACAGAAAATGATACAGGCTGATGACCAATGTATATTAGAGACTACATTATACTAAAGCACAAATGCAATAATGTGCCCACATAAAAGCACTATAGCTTTAAGATTTATTCCACTTAAATTTCAATGATTTAAAAAGGTTGATTTCTATATGGGAAGAACTACAGCAGTGCACAGGGAATAAATGCACACTAATCATTTCAATTAACATTTAATAAATCTACCATAATTACATTAAAGTTAGTTCCAGAATAAAGAAAACCTGAAATCCACATTCATTTCTTTTCATATCTTTTTAACTTATTCAAGCCATCCTCAACGATTTTAGTTTAGAAATTACTCATATATTTCTCACAGCCAGAGACCAGGGATACATGGAGGGGTCATGCTCCCACACTAGACAACTAGGGATCATTTATTTGTAATCAAATTAAAGGGACAGTTTACCCAAAAACTTTCTATTTTTTAATTTGTTCCCAATGATCCATTTTACCTGCTGGAGTGTATTAAATTGTTTACAAATAGCTCCTTAGCCTTTATATTGGCATTTGAAATAGTTGATTTAGCCTGTAGTATCCCTACATATACCGAAAGGTTCTATACCTAGGTATATGCTATTGAGAAAATATGTAAACATAGGCAGCAGAAGAAATTACACTAACAGTGGGAGGTGGAAGAGATAAAGCTCTAAAACGTTCATTTTCAATTGTTCTTTCTAAATATTGTACAGAGATAGAGAAAAGAAAGGGAAGCATTTGAGTGATAAGATAACAAGATCTGGTCGCACTGCAAGCTTACCCTATTTTGATGGGCTGTGGTTCTAAAGAGCAAAGACACCTATTTATTTTGCAAAAAGAAGCATAAATGTGCAATTTCTCACACATTTTATACACTGAAGCTGGAATAACAAGTCATGGGCAACACATTCAGGGAAAAACAAGATTACAGTGAACTGTCTCTTTAATAAATGAAACCCCTGGAGATCATAGGAGAAATCATACCCTTCAGAATTCACTGCCCTCCTCTAAATTCTGTTACTTAGCCAGGGGTCAGCAACCTTGGCTCTCCATTTGTTTTAGAACTACATTTCCCATGGTGCTTAAGTGTCTTCTGGGGAGCCAAGGTTGCTGACCCCTACCCTAGACAATTGGTAAATTAACAAAGATCACAAGTCTTATTCACCTTCATATTCATCATGTGTCATGACATTGGAGGTTACAAATCTTTATTTAAGTTGCGATGTTGCAGTGAGTTTTCCCTCAAGATAATAGTTTCACAAACAGTATTTTAATGCCTTTAGGCTTTAATGTCTAATCTATAAGAGAGCAAAGGCAATAAACATTTGTTCTTAAAACACTTACTTCATGGTTATTCTGTAGCTCCTGCAGAAGTTTGTTCCAGTTTCCATCATCATAATTAACCCTGTAGTAGCCAGTAACATTGATGTTTGCAAGAACCCAGTCATTTCCACTGGTTTTCAACATGCTGTTTGTGTCTAGTCAAGTGGTCAGAATGGGAAAGCATAGACAGTTACAATTCCATAATAAGATAAAAGTATAGAGTACTTGGCTGCTGATAGTTGACTTAGTACTATAAAAAAATCTGTGTAGATAAGGTATAAAAGCCTCTAAATGTAAATACCAATGGCTTTCAAATAAACTTAATTCTGCTCTTGTATAATTCTATATATTATTTTTGTCAGGCAACCACTTGACATGTATAAACCCCAAATCTACTAATCTTTGAAAAGGGTTCGTCTTACCTGTAGCACTTAAGAGCCAGATATTGTTTGTTGAAGAAGTTTTTGTAAAGGTAATTGGCACTTTCCATACGTAACTGTAAAATATTTGGTAAGAATTCATTAAAAATAAATAAGACACATTTTACAATACAAAAAGTTTCTCCTTTTCACAAAAGGTATTTATTTATCACTGTTCTTCCATTTGTAGCATTGCCATAACAGCATTATTACTAGTCCACTTCGTTTTTGATTCCATTTAAAGAACACTAGCATTATTTATACCTAAGGCACTGTTCAAATGAGCTTCTTACTTTGATTTACATGATACAACCCAGTCTCACATTTGTCATATGAACAGAATAACTTCATATTTCAGATATATCTCAAAGCTCTCAAATAGTTGTCTTCTACATATTATTATTTTATACATACTTATAAGGTGATGGACGAGTAACAACTGCATCTGGATCCAAAAGGAAATGCTTCTGGTTTATATTTCCAGTTGTTGTATCTATTGTAACAACTGGGAAGCCCATCTGTAACACCCATGTGTCCATGATCTCGCTGACATTTAGTGGAAGATTTACGGACTCTTCATTCACAGCCTGTGAAAAAGAAGTCACACTATATTAATTTGTAATATTATAGATAAATATGTTTAAAGTCCAATGTTAAAAAAATAATTATACAACTTAATTTTCTGAATAACCCAGCTACTAGATTTAACACAACCTTCATATACCTCTTATCCATTATTTAAAAAAAAAAAAAAAAAAAGGATTGTGGGAAATGTCAAACTAATTTTGTAGTCCAGAGAGAGTTCTCCAGTAACAACCCTGCATTTTATGGTTGTTTCTTTGGTGCCCTTGCTGATTTTATTTGTTCTTTCATTTAGGGCAATAAAGTTAACATGATACAAATTCTACTCATACTAAGATGATACAAATGTTGCTCTAATTTGAGAGAGGTCCACAGGGACAAAAAATAAAAGAATACAAAATATAAAGGGATGGAAGTGACTTTTTAGAGAAAAAAACAAATTGGCACAAAGAAGAGGGAAACTCTGATTGATTAGAACAGGGTGGGTAAATACTGGAATCTATGAAAGCAATTATTACTCACAAACAATCAAAATTTCTAAGAGAAGCTTTGAGGGCCTTTTTTTCTAGCATCAAAACCAAATATTTAATGTTTTCCACCTGTTGACCTGGTGATTAATATCAGCATCAAGGCAGGTCTACAAATTGTAAACGGTCCTCCATATTAACACTGGTAACTATATTGTATGGACATATTTTTTATTAGATAATTAACCTTATCAATACCTAACTGCAATTAATATGTCAAGTAATTTTTCAGAGGCTTACTTGAGATTAACCAGTTAAGGATATTCAAAATCTCTATAAATGACTTTTCTTCTACAGTTGTCCAAAGTAATTCAGCACCAGTGTAGTGTGCTTACTGCCAGGCCTCACATCAAAGACCCAAAAACATACCTAAAGGACAGAGGCAGCAGCACCACTTGAAATAACCTCCAAATGTATTGGAAATACAACAAAGTTAAAACAGTTGCTGTTTTAATTCTGTTGCACTTCCAATAAATTTGGAGATTATTTCAAGTGATGCTGCTGCCTCTGTCCTTTATGCATGTTTTCTTCTACAGTGACAGGATGCGGATAACTTTGTGGAAGAAACTAAAAATGGAGTTCTGGGGACATATGTATCAATGTGCGAGCGGATATGATATGAAGTAGCGTATCATGTCCGCTGCACATCGATAAATGCAGACAGCATATCATTGCAGGTGCAATGCCGCCCCCTGCAGATTTACGGCCAATCGGCCCCTAGCAGGGGGTGTCAATCAACCCGATCATATTCGGTTGCTTTCTGTTTGCAGCTTCAGACCGTTGCTTCATAACTTCTTCAAACTGAAGGCTCGCCGGAAACAAGGGGCATCAAGCTCCAAATGGAGTTTAATAAAATGCCCCCTGGGCTTTAATTAAAAATACAATACATCTCTGTAAAATGCAATAAGGTAATACCTTCTATTTTTAAAGCACTTTGTTTCATGGAGGTTCCTTAGGTGCTTGGTAGGAGTTAGCTTCAGATCAGCAATGCACTACTGGGAACTGGCTAAACACGCCCAGTGACCCATACTCTGCCCTCAGACTGCCCTAACCAACTGGCCTTGATTTGTATTTTAAATGTTATGTTAGGTGAATTGCAATAATTTAATAAGACAAAGAATACAGTTACTTACATTTTGTAAATGAAACCACAAATCACTATACACAGTGTTGTCGTATGAGAACGCTTTCAGGTATTTCTAAAATCAAAATAAAGAAAAATTATGATAACTATTGTTTATACTATTTTTCATGGAACGTTTCTATAGATTCAACATTTTACTTAAATAAAAACAGACACTCTACTATAGAAAATGGGCTAATTAACCTCACATAATGCTCTTGATTTGTCAACTAGCTTATGAAAATAAGTTATCCTCAATGGAGGAGCTGATAGAAGCGGGATTCCAATTTTTTAAAAACTGGTTAGCATACCATCAATGCTACTCATTTATATATATAAATACCCATGTTAACAAGAGAAATATGCTACAATCATTGAACATTTTGAAACACTCTGCAGAACCCCCCCAACTCTTTTTCTTTACATACACACTATTGCAACAAGTTACACCATGATACATTCCATACTATATAGATAGATGGTGCACTGAACTCAACATAGTTTTAACCTATACTGATACATGTTACATCTTTTCTGCATTTGCTAAATCGTTGATTTCTGGTTGGTTGTGAGAACTAAACATAAAAGAATTCTGCAAAGAGGATACTTAACTCCTGCAAGATGCAAAACAATTTATGAGCTATATCAGGAAAAGTGTTGGCGATACAGGGAACCGGTAGGACATATGGCACATTTGGTGGCAATGCTCCAAATTAACACTTTTGTGGTTGGAAGAAAATTCAGAATTTTCCAAACTTATTTTTATTATTTTTTACTCACTATACCACTAGACCCTCTTATCTGGCTATTCAATAACACCCCAAAAAAATCACAGTCCCATAGAAAAAATGATTTAATATAGGTTGCAACAGTATTAAAATACTCATAATTGGAGAAGCAATGCTATCCCTAATACATCAGAATGGATACAAGAATGTAATTACAGTCTACAATTAGAAGAATCTTTTTATATTAAATTTAAATGTACTAACATATGTGATCAGATGAACATTTTATGGGAGGAATATATTTCCTTGAAATGTCTTACTCAAAATACTCTATCTGAGACTGGATGACTCTTGAAAAATGTGACATTAGTTTATTACTAGATGGCTGCACATTATTCTCCCTCTGTCTATTTATTGTCTAAAAATTAGAATGTTTTTCTAATACCTACAGTTGATTTACCTGATCATTGGAGATAGGATTGGTAAAATGAGGATCTTGTCTAGATGCTTTGGGTTAGATTACAAGTGGAGTGCTAACTTATCGCACACCCGTGAATGGGCAAACTCACATATTTATGAGTGCTCGATAAATAACCAGCCATTATAAGTGATCAAATCTGATTTCTAGTTAATTTTAAAAATATCCCCCAATTGCCCCAAAAGTAAAGTATATTGTATTTTTTTTAATAAAATGCACAAAGCAGTTTTTAGGGATTAAAGTTGGCAGGTGTGGGGTGTTAGAAAATTGCCATTGTATGTGTTCCCTGTAAATATATATGTATATGCTTATATACATGCTTTTATATATATATATATATATATATATATATATGTATGTATGTATGCTTATATACATATATATTTATGATTTTCTATGTGTATATACACATATAAACACATACATATATATGTATATAATATATATTCATATACATATATTTAACATTTGCTGCCCATCGCTGCCCGATTTACCCCCTTCACTGCGCTAGGTTCTCAGCCATGTCCTATTGGGGCCTATGAAAGTGAGCAAAGTCGCATTTGCGTTGTGTGTGCTGCTATTACTAAGTTGAGCTCAAATATCGTTTAAGCGACAGCAATCTTTTGCCCTCCATTTGTAATCTAGCCCTTTATTCTTTATAAAAGATGTTATGCATGCTGTTCTATAATTGAAACTGTAACCAGAATTGTATAATTGATATCTTGATAAAAAATTGTATTCTTGCTCGTTTAATTTAAATAATAATAAAAAATAATGTTGAAAAACAAACACTCTACACTAAATGGTTTGGTATTTTTCTAGACCATATCAGTCTAATATTCTGACCATTAAATATTCTATTTGTCTAGTGTCAAAATGAGGCTACTTACCTCCAGTCCTTTTACAAAAATAGGCTCTGTGAGAAATTCAGACAACATCCGAATAACTGAAGCTCCCTAAAAGAGAAACAATTTAGCAAAACATTAATAAAACAGTGGAAATCACCACGTTCATCTTTGTATTTGAAAATAATGTTGTTCTACAGTTTGTGGTCTTCTTACGTTTGTGGTCTGGTCTTTTTGTGCATCCCACCCATGGTTGACCTCAGCTCTACAGACCTCTATTATTTATAGCCACAATACCTACTCTGCCACGCAAGGTGACCCTTTACACAACGTTACCTCTCGTCTCCTTTTTCCATTAATATGTCTATGTGACTGCATATGTCATGGGTGTCTAGGGAGGAGGACACATTTCCTCCTTATAATTAAGCTTACAAACCCACCATGTTTAAAATTATGCACACCAAGCAATTTCCCCCTGCACTTCATCCTGCCTGTAATATTATTATGTTCAGGGCATTTTCTTGCTCCCCCCAGAAAAAAAAAGTATGTGGATGACCATGATTATATTATGTTGCAGATGAAAAAAATGGTGACATTTAGAGCCTGAGCTATTGATTTGATCTATCTAAGGATATGTCTGGCTGTAAGTGAAAATTAAAATAAAAAAATAAAATAATAAAAATAAATAAATAATAATATATACACACACACACAAAGCAATTTATTTGTGCCTCTAAAAAATAAATAAATAAAACGATAAAATAAAAAAAACCATAGTGTAATATAGCAAAAATTATATTGAATTATTAGATGGCCAAATGGCTACTCACATAGCAAGAGCTACAATAGCTCTATGAACTTCTACTCGCTGATGTCATGTAAGGGGTTAGAGCCCATGAACTAAAGACTGATCTGGATAAGTGGTAGTCAATCCAATCAATGTGGCATTTTATGTTTGTATTTTTTTTTTTTTTAATAAATCCACTTTGAAGTTGATGATGTTTGGAGTTTACTGGGTGCCAGACCAGCTGATCTTGTTATGTGAGTGAACATTTGGCCATCTATTAATTCAATAACATTTTTGCAGTATTACACTATTGTGTTTTTTATTTTATTTTTTGAGGCACAAAGAAATTGCTTTGTATATTATATTATACCAACACTATTAGAAGCTTCACAAGACCACTACAGCGTATCCTTTAGGTTATTTATGTGTATATATATGTTTTTTCTCTTTATTTTCCGCTTGTATGTTTTCATTTTTTAAGTGATTATTTAGACAAAAATGTATATTCGAGTACTCTTAGGGCTCCATTTATGAAGCAGCGGATGCTACTTCAGAGTCCCATCATTTCAGGCTTGCCTGAAACATAAGTTAAGAAGCAGCGTTTCCTTAACCTGTCCGCTACCTTTTAGGTGGCGGATTAAAATCCTTCCGATACGATCAGGATGATTGACGGCCCCTGCTAGAGGCCGATTGGCCGCCAGTGAGCAGGGGGCGGCATTGCACAAGCATTTCACCAGAAATGCTTGTGCAATGTTAAATGACGACAGCGGATGATGTCAGCATTAAGCGATGTCGAGCGGACATGATTCGCTTCTCGACTGATAATAAATCTACCCCTTAAAACTTATGCACTGGGCAAAATATTATCAGTGAGTGAGTTAAAGGGCCATAACCGTGCATAAAGAAATGGGTCTCAACGGGTTGCCAAAGGGTTAAACATATATTAAAGATAGCTCCAGAGTAACAATGCACAACTGGGAGCTAGCTAAACACATCCAGTGAACCAATGACAACCAATGACAACAGGCATATGCCAACCAATGACAAAATGTTAATTTGGTTTGTTACTTTGTACGATAAAGTTTGCCTGTAACCTTTCATATTTCATAAATATGGTATTTATAAATGATATGCCTGGCTTTTTTTGTGTATATTAAATGTTAGATTGATGCACTGGCTCATTGAGTTTATAGAGGAGTTTTTTGAAGTAGTATACCATAGCAAATTGCTCTGCAACTCTCGAATCCTAAGATGTATCTCTTGTACAGAGAGTAAAAAGAGATTGAGGAGGGAGGGGAGAAAGATAGTTAAAGGGATAGTAAGTCCAAATTAAACTTTCATGATTCAGATAGGCACGCGATTTCTTTCTAACTTTCTAATTTACTTTTATCATGACATTTGCTTTGTTCTCTTGGTATTCTTAGCTGAAAGCTAAACCTAGGTAGTCTTATATGCAAATTTCTAAGCCCTTGAAGGCCATCTCTTATCTAAATGCTTTTGACTTTTTTCCACAGCTAGAGGGCCTTAGTTCATGTGTTTCTATAAATAACATTGGGCTCATGCACGTGGAATTATTTAAGAGTCAGCACTAATTGCCTGAAATGTAAGTCTATCAAAAGATCTAAGATAAGGAGGCAGTCTGCAGAAGCTTAGATACAAGGTAACCACAGAGGTAACAAGTATATTTCTATAACAGTGTTAGTTATGCAAAACTGGGGAATGGTAAATAAAGGGATTATCTATCTTTTTAAACAATAACATTTTTGGTGTTTACTTTCCCTTTAAGAGATAGAAGGGAGAGATGCTAATTATTAAAAAATCCTGCTATGACCTTCCATACCTGTCAGCCCTCTCTTTCTCACTTCAACAACTTCCTATTTCTATCCAGCTATTGTCTTACCCAGAACCACCAAGTTCATGTTGATAACTGCTATGCACTTAATTTTGAAAATCTATTGCTGTATGAAGCATTATTTAATTTGTTAAGGTATAAAATAAAAAAATATTAAAAATGACTGCATAATAATGTGTTTCACAATGGCTAAACATATGCAAAGAGGGGTGAGTAGTGGGTGTGGTGTGGTCAGGTAGTGGGTAGGATCAGAAGTGTCGAGAAACATTTTGGCCTGGTAAAAAAATAAAGATTGAAACTAACAAATGAAAATGCGTACACATTTTTATCTGAAAACAATTTTACTCTGTTATTCACTAATGAAGTCGACAAGTAATGGAATATATTTTACCTTGCTGTAAGCTATGGAGTCAAACAGTTCACTTATTTCAGCTGGAGTGTTCACTTCATCTTCGCTTGATGTGAGTGGATGGGATGACGTCAGAGCATCAACAGCCATTACTCTGTGGACGTCATTGAGCACTGTTAAGTCTTTCTGTAAAAGATGTAACAAAGAAGGAAAGAGCATTAGTGTGGAACTTAATATCACATTTAGAATAAGCTCTTTTTTTGTACAGCTTTATGTTTAGTTATACAAAGGTCTGGATTTCCAAATCAGACAAAGAAACCCGCATGACTATGGTTAAGGTAACATTTTTTTAAATGTCTTAATGAATTTGGCTTTTTATCTTGTGATATTTCCCTTTATGAATTCTAAACATTTGTAGAAAATCTACAGCAAATTTTATGTAACAGATACCACAAATATGGAAGTTATCGCCCAAAGGAAGATGCTATCAGCAATACGCCAAAAAAGATTTTTATCACGGAGCATAAAATGTAGGCGCAGTATAGGGTCTGTATGGCTTAAATTCTTCGTGGCATCTTTAGACAATCTGATTTAGTATTATTGCTCTAGAGTTTGTGATAAATAACTATAAGAAAAGGACCTACTATGTTCCATTCCTTCTCTGCTTCGTGTGCTCCCAAGTATTCTACATAGGAAGCAAAACCTTCATTCAGCCACAGATCATTCCACCACCTTATAGTCACAAGGTTTCCAAACCACTAAAATGTAAAGTAAATAAAGAGAGAGATTAAAACCAATGGAAACATTTTGTTACCTTCTTTTTTTTTGTCAATAAATCAGAATAATAAAAATTTACAATTAAGGCAACAATATTGTATTATAGCTTCTGTTAAACAATACATGTGCAATAATAATGTATCACATGACGCTACTATATGTGTAATTATAATGATACAATGTACCTGATGGGCAAGTTCATGGGCTATCACTGTGACCACTCTCTCCTTGTTGCCAATGGATGATACAGCAGGATCAAATAGCAGAGCAGTTTCCCTGTATGTCACCAGACCCCAGTTCTCCATAGCGCCCGCATTAAAATCAGGTAGTGCTATCTGATCTGCAAGAGTTTATTTTAACAAAAGAATTAGTAGTTAAACATCATACACTTAGCAAAGGTATTAGAAGAGGAAATATATAATTGTTACTTCAGGTAATATTACTGTATCTTGTTCTCTCAGAATCATGTATATCATGCAGTATGTATTCTGTTGAGAAACGTCTGAACATCCTAATGCTACATAAATGCAGAATGTCTATTGTTTATCTTCACAGTGTTAAGAAATCATGGCTGATGCTGGTGTAAAATAGCATTTAACAAAATTATACAAACATTCTAGGGATGTGCAAATGTTTTACAATATTTCGAAAAATGAAACTAATAATTGTTTGTTTCCAATTTCAAATGTTTGTACAACATTACTAACATGTTTTTAAATGTAATATTCAATTCAAATTTTTCTAATAACTCAATTTGAATGATGCAATATTCTAATTTGAAAAATTTGAATTGATATATTTGCAATAGTATTTCTAATGCTCTCTTTAAATGTAATCGAATTATGCAATATTCGAAATAGAAACATTCAAATTTATATATTTGAATCTATTATGTGTCAATTTACTATATTCTCTACCTCTTGAACCATTGAACTTCTGAATATTATTTGTTAAATCGAATATTACAATCAAGATTTTGAACTTGGATATTCAATCTAATTATGAACATTCAAAAACAAAAAGTAACATTCCAAAATCAGAAATAACAATTGATTACCGAATTGTAATGGATTTTCATTCTTATCAACATTTGATTGTCCAAAACAAATGTCCACAGGACTAATCGTTCTACCCAACAAATTTGCCCATCCCTAATACACACCTGATTTTACCAGAGGGTACGGGGTGCTATAATATTTCTCGAAGAATTCCAGAATTGGCCTTGTGACATTTAGTGCATACTGTCCTTGATCTTTAATAATTTTTTTGCGTCCCCAGATCTGAACCTGAACCTGAAACAAATAAATACAAATGTGAAAACATAAATAAATGTAATGACTACATTGATTATAACAGGATTAAGCTACATCTCACTTTGTCCACAATATCCAAAGACACCAAAGGCCTCTCTAGTTTATTCTATAATTATGCTGGTCTATGGAGACAACTCACAAAAAAAAAGAAAAGAAAAAGAAAAGATAAGCACTTTAGTGAAAAGCTGCACAAAACAACTCTGGATTTGTAGAGATTTGCTAAAGCTTTGTCCTCTTTTCATTCTTTCATGAACATAAAAATTTGAGGGGGTTGAAGAGGCTGTTTTCTTAGTGAATGTATAGGATGTACTGTTTAATGCTATGTGTCAGTTTCTTCCTGATATCAGTGAATCAAGAGCCTGCCAGACCCAAAACAATACCACTGGTCCCTTTTGGGGCAGCTGCAGACACACACACCGCTGCACATTCTGTCTATGTTTTTTATATCCAGCCATATTGCTTTTTACCTCTTTCTGATGTACAGTTCAGTTCATAAGTATTTATACAGTGACACAAGGTTTATTGTTTTGACTTGGTAGTCCAGCACTTTGGATTTTAAATAAAACAATGACTAAAAGTTTAAAGTGCAATGACTAAAAAGATAGATAATCCCTTTTATTACCCATTCCCCAGTTTTGCATAATCAACACAGTTATATTAATATACGTTTTACCTCTGCGATTACCTTGCATCTAAGCCTCTGCAGACTGCCCCCTTATTTCACTTCTTTTGATAGACTTAAATTTTAGCCAATCACTGATGACTCAATAAATCCATGGGAGTGAGAACAATGTTATTTATATGGCACATATGAACTAGCTCTGTCTAGCTGTGAAAAACTTTTAAAATGCACTGAGATAAGAGGCAGCATTCAAGGGCTTAGAAATTACTATATGAGACTACCTAGGTTTAGCTTTCAACAAAGAATACCAAGAGAACAAAGCAAATTTCATGATAAAAGTAAATTGAAAAGTTTAAAATGGCATACCCTATCTGAATCATGAAAGTTCAATTTTGACTAGACTGTCACTTTAAGCATGCAAATACCCTCAAATTAAAAGTGACATACTGCACTATTGTCAGTCACTCTTTCATTTCAAATCCAGGGTTTTAATAAAACAAGAATAAAGAATTTAAGAATAAAAAACACTTCTGTTAATGTCTATGGAAAATAATTTTCAGCTATTAAATGGATAAATGCTAAAAAGTTAAAAGTGTGTTTTGTTGAAGGGGAATTATTGACGGGGACATCAGGAATGTAAAATTTAATATGCTATCAATGACCAATGAAAATCTTTCTGTAAACCAACACCAAACCTACCTGACTGCCATTGTTTGGAGCCTCAATGTAGTCAAAGTCAGAAACAATGAATGCCAAAAGATATGTGGACATCTTTGGGGTTCTGGCAAACATTGTGGTATTCCATGCTACTCCACCGACATTAGCTGCCGTACTGCCTATAAATATAAATTCTTCATTAGAGAAGATGTTTTATAAATACATTTTGAAGACTAATAAAACCAGGGAGAATCCAGCCTATAAGGTTAAATGTCACAAGAGGTCACTATGTTAAAAAGTCTTAATTAATGTAAACCAGACTATGAGAAGTCCATGGAGATTATGTACATGTGGAGCCATTAGGTTAACTGAGCATTGTATATACATTTTGTTACACTTAAGGGACACTCTACTCCAGAACTTTTATTGTTTAAAAAGATAAATAATCCCTTTATTACCCATTCCCCAGTTTTGCATAACCAACAAAAGCTTCTGCAGACTGCCCCCTTATTTCAGTTCTTTTGACAGACATACATTTTAGCCAGTGAGGGCTGACTCTCTGAGCACAATGTTATCTATATGACACACATGAACTAGAAGTGTCTAACTGTCAAAAGCTGTCAACATGCATTGAGATACAAGGCAGTTCAATGGCTTAGAAATTAGCATTTGAGCCTAACTAGGTTTAGCTTTCCACAAAGAATACTAAGAGAACAAAGCACAATCATGAAAGTTTAATTTTGACTAGAATGTCCCTTTAATGTATCATTTAAGTGTATTAGCACAACCTTTTGAATCTGAACATGTTTTTATGCTGGGTCTTGTTGACAATTTTGGTAGTTCTATAATAGGTTATCATTTGAATTTGTGCAAAAATAAAATTTTCAAAAACAAAAGCCTAAGTAGCTGATTCAGTAGAGGGAGTTTAAATTTTTTTCCTCTGTTGCATCTAAAAATAGTTTGAAAAATGATAATTTATTTAAATTAAAAACTGGAAGTCCCTGCCATGAATAAAATGACTTTTTTTTGTTTTGTTTTCATGTGTGTTAAGATGTTTGCATGTCCATTAACACAAATGTAATACATGTCCTTACCAGCCAGTCAATTGAATGAATCAGTTGTGCACAAACATGCAAACCCTGTTAGTTTCAGTATAAATGTAACTGGCTCTTGACAATCTTTTTTTTTTTTTTTTTTCAATTTTTTTGAGGAAAGAATAAATAAGTAATTGTGCACAGTACATATAAAGATAACAATGTAGCAATCATTTGATGTACAAGAGTAATGCTAATCCTCATTTTTCTACCCATAAAAACACTGTTACAGGCTGCTCTTGGATCTTTCTGCTATCTTTGTAAATGTCCAGGGGCTTATATTGAAAACAAAAACAAAAACAAACAAGAAACAATATGCATCTAACGTAAAATAGTAAAATATAAAGCATAACGTATTTTGATATTATAGATGCATAAACCAAAGCTGATCTCCTCAACTTAACTAGACTCACACATTAACATTTAAATGGCGTTTGTAGTTTCTTACGATATACACATAAGCAATAAGAAGACCGTACCCACTTCTCCTTTATCATGCTGCTTTAAATACTTTAAATTAGCTATACTTATGTTTTCCATAAGAAGAGTTGTGCTCTGTTTCTGGAACAAGATACCAGACGGTGTTTCCTAATAGACCAAAACCGTTCAAAGTCCTTCTTAAGTGTACTGTCAATGTAAGGCTCCTTTCCCTGCAGATGTAAAATTTGTTACTGAGAACTCAGGTGCAACCCCGGCCGCAGGCCGCAAGTGGATTCCAGCCAAGCCCTATCTTGTCATTGTGGAGCCAAGGCTTTGTTCTGTATTTGTAATCCTTCTCTGACTGTTAGAGTCTTTGTGGGAGCCTCCCCAACCCCCACAAAGAGCTCTCAAGGGTACATAAAGGTATTACAAGCATTCAGTGCTTCCCAGAGGACAATAAATGGAGTGTTGTGTCATAATACATTTGGTCCATTTTCTATATCAATCAGTTTTAGCGCATTAAGCCATTGAATATTAACCTCAAATCTAATGTGCAAATAAATACATGCATAACAACTCGTGACAATTGTATTTTAAATGAGACATATAAACACAGAAAACCAACTTGAATATTATTTATGTTGTCATTTTCTTTAATCGTTGCTTGTCCATACCCAACACTCATGGGAAATCTAGCCCCCTTCATAACATAACAATAAGGAGAAATCGACTCTAGTGTCCACCAGACTAGTGAGCGGTAAATCACCAGCACATCTTTTCACCTGATTAATATGGATCATATCCTGGTGCTCACTCAGGGCCATCTTTGTGTATAGATCGGGCGTGGTGCCAGGCAGCATATCAAGTGCTCCATCATAGAATGCGGGGTCTGGAGTGTCGCTCTGATGTTTTGTATGAAGCAAGTTACCAGGTATGTTTAAGCCCGTAGTTTCAATGCGTTCCCGTTTCTGTTGCTTGACAGAGCTGGGTCCCCCCTCATCTCTGTAATCCTGCATCATAGTGGTGTCGGAGATTGACTGCTGGCAGTAGCGTGGAGTAAACTCCATTTTGGATTGGCATGTATAGTTTTCCCGCCTTGAGGATTCCAGCATCAACCATTGGGGTGCGCTTCCATCACCAGTCCCCGATCCGATTGCAGGTTCCATATATTTAATGTTAGTTTGCTGTTGTGTAGGCATCGATGCAGTCTTATGGTATAGGAGTGTGGGCTTTCCCTGCATATGTGTATTGGTTAGGTCAGACTCACCACGCTGCGTAGTCACTTTATCCTCCTGTGCTATAGCTAATTGGTCTGGTAATGCTACATGGTCAGTTCCTCTCACTCTATTGATGAGGAGTTGCAATTCTCGCTCTGAGGGTGTTTTATCAATCAAAGCCTGTAGCATAGCTTCTAATTTGGCAAAGCGATTATCTGACATATCGCAAAGCTCTCTGCTCACCATTGCAGTATTCTTCTGTAACTGAGTTCTCTTTGACGCCAGTATATCTTGTGCTAACATGCGTTGTCTCTGTGAGATGGAAAAGGCTGTGAAGAGTCTAAGGTGAAACTTTATCTGTAAGATGCGACCAGCTTCGATAGATTACCCCGGAGATCCGGGGGGGGGGGGGGACGCTGCCTGCGAGTTTTGCCGCCGCTGCAGGCCTCTTTTGTCCAGTTTCAACCCAGGGGTCATAAACACAGCAGGCTATAGTAGATAAGTCACTCTTTTTGTAGTTGAATGCTGTATAATCTGAGCTATAATCGGCGGATTATTGTCACCTCGCCCGGAGCTCAAGAAACATGCGACTGCTCAGAGCCGCTACTTGGAAATGCCCCCCAACAATCTTTTTTCATACAAAAATATTTGTATCATTTTTAATTCATGATATTTAATATCCAGTTAGAACCTTTTAAGGAACATAATTGATATTTTCTCCTTATATATTCTAACTATCCCTTAGGATACAAAAGTGCCCTAACTTGAAATGGTTGAGAGTACCCATGGGTTTGATCTAATGATTGGACAAACATTGCTAAGATGAATGTGTCTTTGCAGGTCTGCGTTTGATACTCCTCTGCTATTCAGAAGTTCAACTATAAATTGACTATTTCATATTCAAATTCCCAGAAAGATATAAAACAAAACAAACACATACATTGATCCCCAGAGTTTAGTAAATGGAAGTTTATTTGTTAGTAACATCTTGTGTATTCTGCACTACCCAAAACTGGACATGTAAATTTACTGTGTTCTGCCCCTTGATTGTGGTGCAGAATATAAATGGCAAAACCGTATTTACAAATTTCTGTTTTAATTGAGGTTATGGTCTAAGTATTTACCAATAACCTATAACCCTGATTTATATTATCACAAAAGTTTGCAGCAAGAAAAGCACTTACTGATTGCTGGCATGTTTGAAATTGCCTTGTATTCTGGCTTGTGTATCAAGGTGATATTGAAGGTAGCTTTCATTGCTGGCTCATCAAAGCAGGGGAAAGCTTTCCTTGCATCAGGAGCCTGCATCTGGGTTGTAGCGATAATCCTGTGAACAAAAATAATATTTAAGTCTGAAAGCGCACTGTCATGTCAGTTATTTGAGTACCAGCAGTCAGAGATTTTCTTTAGTATGATATTGTAATGCACTGATCTTGCAGAGAACTAAAAACACAAACCAAAGTGAGGACATTTAAAAGGAATATTCGATAAGATGCTGGTGGTGCCATTTAATAAGTCAGTGCTTCATTATAAATTCTTTATTTCACATAACAGTGGAATAACACACACCAGAACTACACACCAATTATAGAGAAAAAAAAGATAAAATGTTATAAATTTGTTCAGTTTTACAATGTAATTATTGTTTTAAGGCAGGCACAGGGACCAAACAAATTAGTGCAGTGCCGATTAATGCAAAATTTGTAACTAAATTTCTCCATCCCTTTGCAAGTAAAAACCCCTTTGAATAAAACTTTGGGACTTCTTTTCTTAGATTAGAAAGTAGATGGTTTTTCCATTTTTGTTGCATTCGTCCAAAAACGCTAAAACAATTGGCCCCTTTAATTAAAAATTAATAAATGGCTGCATGTGGCCAAAAACTTTAGTTCACTTGTGAGGTTAAAATCATTATTATAATACAATCTTTATATTAAATGGTACCGGAACTGCAGTGTGAAATTACATTTTATCACAGTTTAAACCGTTTCTCTAAAGTCAAGAAAGCCTTTAAAAGTTCAAGTTTACAAAATTATAAATTTACACTATTCAATAGAGATTTAGCATTGTTCTTGGCAGTAAATTGATGTATGTGTCCTTGCCAAGTCCTCAAGCCATTAAATAGATAAAAAAACGGAATAAATAATATAAAATTAAAATATATATTTTTTGTGCTGCTGACTTGTAGTGCTAGCACTAGCTTTTACTTTAAAAGAAAGGTAAAGTCAACATTTACATTTCATGATTCAGATAGAGCATGTAATTTTAAACAACTTTCCATATTTCTTCTTTTATCTCATTTACTTTGTTCCTTTGGTATCCTTTGTTGAAAAGCACACCTAGGTTCATAAGAAGCAAAGCACAACTGGGAGCTGGGAGCTGATTGGTGGCTGCATTATATGCCTCTTCTCATTGGCTCATTCGTTCAGCTAGCTCTCAGTAGTGCATGCTGTTCCTTCAGCAAAGGATAATAAGAGAATGAAGCTTATTTTGATACTAGAAGTAAAGATCATGAAATACATATTATTGGTTCATTTAACTTAATTTAAGTTTAAGCTTCTGTCAAGCTATTCCTCTGCTTCCCTTAAACAGTTGCCAAAATAGGAAATAGCAGCGAAATAGATTTTTGTTAAGAAATTCCAAACAATTGGTCCAAACAATTTTTTTTTTGTCTGTGCACATGGTTATTAAAAAGGCCTAGATAAGAACCTGACGGGAAACTACCACTGAGCCAATCGGCAGTGCTAATCGTACAGCAGGGATGAGTGACTAGCGCTGCTGATTGGGTAAGCATCAGTTTTCTCTAAGGACCAGCATTGTTCTGCAGTTCCCAAGTGGTACATTACCAATTGCCTAGATTTAGAGTTCTGCGTTAGCCGTCAAAACCAGCGTTAGGGGGTCCTAATGCTGGTTTTGGCCGCCCGCTGGTATTTAGAGTCAGTCAGGAAAGGGTCTATCGCTCACTTTCCAGCCGCGACTTTTCCATACTGCAGATCCCCCTACGCCAATTGCGTAGCCTATCTTTTCAATGGGATCTTTCTAACGCCGGTATTTAGAGTCTTGGCTGAAGTGAGCGTTAGAAATCTAATGCCAAAACTCCAGCCGCAGAGAAAAGCCAGGAGTTAAGAGCTTTCTGGGCTAACGCCGGTTCATAAAGCTCTTAACTACTGTGCTCTAAAGTACACTAACACCCATAAACTACCTATGTACCCCTAAACCGAGGCCCCCCCACATCGCCGCCACTCTAATAATTTTTGTACCCCTAATCTGCTGCCCCTAACACAGCCTCACCTACATAATAGTTATTAACCCCTAATCTGCCCCCCCAACTATTTATTAGCTACCTAGTTAAAATAAATACAAAATTACCTGTAAAATAAATCCTAACCTAAGTTACAATTAAACCTAACACTACACTATCAATAAATTAATTAAATAAAATACCTAAAATGATCTACAATTAAACCTAACACTACACTATCAATAAATAAATTAAATACAAATACCTACAAATAAATACAATTAAATAAACTAACTAAAGTACAAAAAATAAAAAAAGAACTGTTACAAAAAATAAAAAAATTGTTTACAAACATTATAAAAATATTACAACAATTTTAAGCTAATTACACTTACTCTAAGCCCCCTAATAAAATAACAAAGCCCCCAAAATAAAAAAAATGCCCTACCCTATTCTAAAATAAATATTGAAAAGCTCTTTTACCTTACCAGCCATTAAAAGGGCCTTTTGCGGGGCATGCCCCAAAGAATTCTGCTCTTTTGCCTGTAAAAAAACATACAATACCCCCCCTAACATTACAACCCACCACCCACATACCCCTAATCTAACCCAAACCCCCCTTAAATAAACCTAACACTATGCCCCTGAAGATCTTCCTACCTTGTCTTCACCACGCCGGGTATCACCGATCCATAGAGAAGAGGGTCCGAAGTCTTCCTCCTATCCGGGGCTGAAGAGGTCCATCATCCGGCTGAAGTCTTTATCCAAGCGGGGGCTGAAGAGGTCCATCATCCGGCTGAAGTCTTTATCCAAGCGGGGGCTGAAGAGGTCCATCATCCGGCTGAAGTCTTTATCCAAGCGGGGGCTGAAGAGGTCCATCATCCGGCTGAAGTCTTCTATCAAGAGGCATCTTCAATCTTCTTTCTTCCGGATCCATCTTCATCCCGCCGACGCGGAACATCAATCCTGTCCGACGACTTCCCGACGAATGACGGTTCCTTTAAGGGACGTCATCCAAGATGGCATCCCTCGAATTCCGATTGGCTGATGGGATTCTATCAGCCAATCGGAATTAAGGTAGGAAAATTCTGATTGGCTGATGGAATCAGCCAATCAGATTCAAGTTCAATCCGATTGGCTGATCCAATCAGCCAATCAGATTGAGCTTGCATTCTATTGGCTGTTCTGATCAGCCAATAGAATGTGAGCTCAATCTGATTGGCTGATTGGATCAGCCAATCAGATTGAACTTGAATCTGATTGGCTAATTCCATCAGCCAATCAGAATTTTCCTACCATAATTCCGATTGGCTGATAGATGGATGACGTCCCTTAAAGAAACCGTCATTCGTCGGGAAGTCGTTGGCCAGGATGGATGTTCCGCGTCGGCGGGATGAAGATGGAGCCGGAAGAAAGAAGATTGAAGATGCCGCTTGATAGAAGACTTCAGCCGGATGATGGAACTTTTCAGCCCCCGCTTGGATGAAGACTTCAGCCAGATGATGGACCTCTTCAGCCCCCGCTTGGATGAAGACTTCAGCCGGATGATGGACCTCTTCAGCCCCGGATAGGAGGAAGATTTTGGACCCTCTTCTGGACGGATCAGTGATACCAGGTGTGGTGAAGACAAGGTAGGAAGATCTTCAGGGGCTTAGTGTTAGGTTTATTTAAGGGGGGTTTGGGTTAGATTAGGGGTATGTGGGTAGTGGGTTGTAATGTTGGGGGGGTATTGTATGTTTTTTTACAGGCAAAAGAGCAGAATTCTTTGGGGCATGCCCCGCAAAAGGCCCTTTTAAGGGCTGGTAAGGCAAAAGAGCTTTTAAATTTTTATTTTAGAATAGGGTAGGGCATTTTTTTATTTCGGGGGCTTTGTTATTTTATTAGGGGGCTTAGAGTAGGTGTAATTAGCTTAAAATTGTTGCAATATTTTTATAATGTTTGTAAACTATTTTTTTATTTTTTGTAACTTAGTTCTTTTTTTATTTTTTGTACTTTAGTTAGTGTATTTATTTGTATTTATTTGTAGGTATTTGTATTTAATTTATTTATTGATAGTGTAGTGTTAGGTTTAATTGTAGATAATTGTAGGTAGTTTATTTAATTAATTTATTGATAGTGTAGTGTTAGGTTTAATTGTAACTTAGGCTAGGATTTATTTTACAGGTACTTTTGTAATTATTTTAACTAGGTAGCTATTAAATAGTTATTAACTATTTAATAGCTATTGTACCTGGTTAAAATAAATACAAAGTTGCCTGTAAAATAAATATTAATCCTAAAATAGCTACAATATAATTAGTATTTATATTGTAGCTATATTAGGGTTTATTTTACAGGTAAGTATTTAGCTTTAAATAGGATTAATTTATTTAATAAGATTTATTTTATTTAGTTAGATAAAAATTATATTTAACTTAGGGGGGTGTTAGGGTTAGGGTTAGACTTAGCTTTTGTGGTTAATACATTTATTAAAGTAGCGGGGAGGTCCGGTCGGCAGATTAGGGGTTAATAATTGTAGGTAGGTAGTGGCGACGTGGGGGGGGCAGATTAGGGGGTAATAAATATAATATAGGGGTCGGGGGGTTAGGGGCAGCAAATTAGGGGTTCATTGGGATAATGTAGGTTGCGGCAGTGTACGGAGCGGCAGATTAGGGGTTAATAGTATAATGCAGGGGTCAGCAATAGCGGGGGCGGCAGATTAGTGGTTAAGTGTAAGGTTAGGGGTGTTTAGACTCGGGGTACATGTTAGGGTGTTAGGTGCAGACTTAGGAAGTGTTTCCCCATAGGAAACAATGGGGCTGCGTTAGGAGCTGAACGCTGCTTTTTTGCAGGTGTTAGGTTTTTTTTCAGCTCAAACTGCCCCATTGTTTCCTATGGGGGAATCGTGCACGAGCACATTTTTGAAGCTTGCCGTGTCCATAAGCACCGCTGGTATTTAGAGTTGCAGTGGCGGTAAATATGCCTGTACGCTCCCTTTTTGGAGCCTAACGCAGCCCTTCTGTGAACTCTAAATACCAGCGGTATTTAAAAGGTGCGGGGGAAAAAAAGCAAGCATAGCTAACGCACCCCTTTGGCCGCAGAACTCTAAATCTAGCCGAATGTTTTTAACTAGTTTGTGGGTATTAAACATATAGAGGCACAGAGTCGTTAGTGCTAAAACTACATACACTACAAATTAGAGGCTAGATCATCTTATTTTTTTTACTATAATGGCCATTTAAAATAGTTTGATTGCCATGTAATCTCCTAGTTTTATTTTATAAACATCTATGACTAATTATTTGTATTTTAATTAAAATATATTCAAAAGAAATCAGGTACTCATATGCAGCAAGGAATGCGGAAGATTTTTTAATTTATTTTAGAAGTGAGTAAACTATGTTTATTTAACATAATGAATCTGAAGCTACAAATATAAAAAAAAACACTCAACATAAGCAATTCTAAAATAAATAAATAAATATAATAGTAAAAACGTTTTAAGAATCATTACTAGACAAAATGCAATACACATATGCTAAAAACACTGTTCGGCCAATATTGGGCCAGATTAAAAATGGATTGCTAACTCTGGTAGAAGCTCTTACTCTAACTAGCGCTAACTCTGCTAAAAGTAAGCTTTTTGTGCGCATCGGGTAACACTCGTTTCACAAGTTGAAAGTAAATAGCTTTCGCTTCGGCGCTAACCTGATGCATGTAAAAAGCCAAACTTAGAATATCGCGCTTGCGATAACATATTCCCCGATAGTCAATAGTAAAAAAAAATTGGAAAACAAAAATTGGAAAAAAAACCTAACAACCTACTCACGTGAAAAAGCCGATTGCATATTCTCAAGTGTGCTAACCCGACATGAATATTTTACATTCCAATGTTCTTCACATAGAAGAATATGTTCTAATTATTCATAAATACATATTTCTACATATATCTAATGGTATTTTGTAAAATACATATCTATCTATCTATCTATCTATCTATCTATATATATATCTATCTATCTATCTATCTATCTATCTACTGTATATATAAAAATATATAAATATATAATTTTATATATATATATATATATATATATATATATATATATATATATATATATATTTATGAATACATAGAACATATTCTGCTATGTAAATAACATTGGAATGTGAAATATATTTAGTAAATGCATAGTGACAGCAAAGGGCTCCAATACACTTAAATATGTCTATATATGTATACATATATACACAAGGTATACGGGGCAGTAATGACAGTAGGAATTCAAAGCAGTAATACACACAAGGTATACAGGGCAATAACGGCAGTAGGAATGCAAGGCCGTAATAAACACAAGGTGTACAAGGCAATAACGGCAGTAGGAATGCAAGGCAGTAATACACACAAGGTATACAGGGTAATAATGGCAGTAGAAATGCAAGGCATTAATACACACAAGGTATACAGGGGAATAATGACAGTAGGAATGCAAGACAGTAGTACAAACCAGGTACCACAGGGCAGTAATACACACCAAGTACCACAGGGCAGTAATACACACCAAGTACCACAGGGCAGTAATACACACCAAGTACCACAGGGCAGTAATACACACCAAGTATCACAGGGCAGTAATACACACCAAGTACCACAAGACAGTAATACACACAAGGTATACAGGGGAATAATGACAGTAGGAATGCAAGACAGTAGTACAAACCAGGTACCACAGGACAGTAATACACACCAAGTACCACAGGGCAGTAATAAGGGCAGTAATACACACCAAGTACCACAGGGCAGTAATACACACCAAGTACCACAGGGCAGTAATACACACCAAGTACCACAAGGCAGTAATACACAACAGGTACCACAGGGCAGTAATACAAACCAGGTACCACAGGACAGTAATACACACCAAGTACCACAGGGCAGTAATAAGGGCAGTAATACACACCAAGTACCACAGGGCAGTAATACACACCAAGTACCACAGGGCAGTAATACACACCAAGTACCACAAGGCAGTAATACACACCAGGTACCACAGGGCAGTAACACACACCAGGTAGGACAGGGCAGCAAGGACCAGCAGGATCTAGACATGAACAGCTGTACTTTTGAATTGTAGATATGGGTAAATCTATACATATTTATACTTTAACACACCAACTAATCCATTAGCTTCTTTATTTTATAAGTGATTTCAGTACTGCATTTGCTTTCATTACTTGCAGTGTAGCCATCATGGGTATAGATTCATTAATATTCTCCTAAACCTTTTCATTCTCTGTAGTTGCTTCAGTCTCACCAACTCCTTTGTTAATATACAGAGCCAATTAACTATAGAATGAAGAGTGTATGTTTTCAAATTAAATTACCTGTTTCAGCATGAGAAAGATTACTGTAAAGCTATACTGTTATACACTTACCAATATCTCAAAGAAAGAAAACAAGGATATCCCTGAAGGCACTCAATTAGACTGAGGACATTAAAGGAGGGACACACTTAAAAACATAACTTTTATTAAATTGTACCTAAAGGATAAAAATATAGTACCCACAAGGTACTGAAGTAAAAACAATTTAAATGAAACATTCCCAAACACTGCCTTTTAGCTAACTGTGGGTCCTTTGGGACTTATCTGCACTTTTTTGATCAGTTATGCAGTAGATATTGCCCTGACCTTTTTGAAACAACCGTGGAAACTTTCAGCGTCAGAATATAGCGTTAAGATTATTTCCCAATCACACCCCGTTGTAGTGTCTCATAAAAAACATACAACTAGATTACGAGTTGTGCGTTAGGGAAAAAAAGCAGCGTTAAGAGGTCCTAACTCTTTCTTTTTTACTCCCGCTGGTATTACGAGTCTTGAAGGTTTAGGGGCACCGCACACTTCTTTGGCCTTACCGCAAAACAACTTATGTAAACTTCGTAAAGTCTTTTTTCTATGGGACTTCCTGAGCGCCGGTATTACAAGTCTGTCCTGGGAGGCCAAAAACTGAGTGGTACACCCTACCCCGTCAAGAGTCCTAATGCATTTAAAAGTCAGTAGTTAAGAGTTTTATGGTACAACGCCATAACATAAAACTCATAACTAAAGTGCTAAAAAGTACACTATCACCCATAAACTACCTATTAACCCCTAAACCGAGGCCCTCCCGCATTGCAAACACTATAATAAAATTTTTAACCCCTAATCTGCCGCTCCGGACACCGCTGCCACCTACATTATATTTATGAACCCCTAATCTGCTGCCCCCAACATCGCCGCAACCTACCTACACTTATTAACCCCTAATCTGCCGCCCCCAACGTCGCCGCCACTATAATAAACATATTAACCCCTAAACCGCCGCACTCCCGCCTCGCAAACATTAGTTAAATATTATTAACCAACATCGCCGACACCTACATACTATTTATTAACCCCTAATCTGCCGCCCCCAATGTCAAAACCCCCTCACTAAATTACAGAAAATAATAAACAAATTACAGATATTTAAACTAATTACACCTAATCTAATAGCCCTATCAAAATAAAAAAGCCCCCCCAAAATAAAAAAAAACATAGCCTAAACTAAACTACCAATATCCCTTAAAAGGGCCTTTTGCGGGGCATTGCCCCAAAGTAATCAGCTCTTTTACCTGTAAAAAAAAATACAAACAACCCCCCAACAGTAAAACCCACACAACCAACCCCCCAAATAAAATACTATCTAAAAAAAACCTAAGCCCCCCATTGCCCTGAAAAGGGCATTTGGATGGGCATTGCCCTTAAAAGGGCAGTTAGCTCTTTTGCAGGCCCAAAGTCCCTAGCCTAAAAATAAAACCCACCCAATACACCCTTAAAAAATCCTAACACTAGCCCCCTGAAGATCGACTTCCCGGGAGAAGTCTTCATCCAAGCCGGCCCGAAGTCCTCAACGAAGCCGGGAGAAGTCTTCATCCAAGCCGGGCGAAGTGGTCCTCCAGATGGGCAGAAGTCTTCATCCAGACAGAATCTTCTATCTTCATCCATCCGGCGCGGAGCGGGTCCATCTTCAAGACATCCAACGCAGAGCATCCTCTTCATCCGACGACTAAAGATGAATGAAGGTACCTTTAAGTGACGTCATCCAAGATGGTGTCCCTTAGATTCCGATTGGCTGATAGAATTCTATCAGCCAATCGGAATTAAGGTAGAAAAATCCTATTGGTTGATGCAATCAGCCAATAGGATTGAACTTCAATGCTACTGGCTGATCCAATCAGCCAATAGGATTGAGCTCGCATTCTATTAGCTGTTCCAATCAGCCAATAGAATGCAAGCTTACCTTCATTCATCTTTAGTCGTCGGATGAAGAGGATGCTCTGTGTCGGATGTCTTGAAGATGGACCTGCTCCGCGCCGGATGGATGAAGATAGAAGATGCCGTCTGGATGAAGACTTCTGCCCATCTGGAGGACCACTTCGCCCAGCTTGGATGAAGACTTCTCCCGGCTTTGTTGAGGTCTTCGGCCGGCTTGGATGAAGACTTCTCCCGGTAAGTCGATCTTCAGGGGGTTAGTGTTAGGTTTTTTTTAAGGGTGTATTGGGTGGGTTTTATTTTTAGGTTAGGGACTTTGGGCCTGCAAAAGAGCTAACTGCCCTTTTAAGGGCAATGCCCATCCAAATGCCCTTTTCAGGGCAATGGGGAGCTTAGGTTTTTTTAGATAGTATTTTATTTGGGGGATGGTTGTGTGGGTGGTGGGTTTTACTGCTGGGGCAGTTGTTTGTATCTTTTTTTACAGGTAAAAGAGCAGATTACTTTGGGGCAATGCCCTGCAAAAGGCCCTTTTAAGGGCTATTGGTAGTTTAGTTTAGGCTAGGGTTTTTTTTTATTTTGGGGGGGCTTTTTTATTTTGATAGGGCTATTAGATTAGGTGTAATTAGTTTAAATATCTGTAATTTGTTTATTATTTTCTGTAATTTAGTGTTTGTTTGTTTTTTGTACTTTAGCTAATTTAATTTAATTTAGGTAATTATATTTAATTTAGTCAATTTATTTTATTGTAGTGTAGTGTTAGGTGTTAGTGTAACTTAGGTTAGGTTTTATTTTACAGGTACTTTTGTATTTATTTTAGCTAGGTAGCAATTAAATAGTTAATATCTATGTAATAACTATTCTACCTAGTTAAAATAAATACAAACTTGCCTGTAAAATAAAAATAAACCCTAAAATAGCTACAATGCAACTATTAGTTATATTGTAGCTAGTTTAGGGTTTATTTTATAGGTAAGTATTTAGTTTTAAATAGGAATAATTTAGTTAATGATAGTAATTTTATTTAGATTTATTGTAATTATATTTAAGTTAGGGGGTGTTAGGGTTAGTGTTAGACTTAGATTTAGGGGTTAATACATTTAGTATAGTGGTGGCGATGTTGGGGGCGGCAGATTAGGGGTTAATAAATGTATGTATGTGGTGGTGATGTTAGGGACAGTAGATTAGGGGTTAATAATATTTAACTAATGTTTGCGAGGCGGGAGTGCGGCAGTTTAGGGTTTAATATGTTCATTATAGTGGCGGCGACGTTGGGGGCGGCAGATTAGGGGTTAATAAGTATAGGTAGGTTGCAGTGACATTGGGGGCAGCAGATTAGGGGTTAATACATATAATATAGGTGGCGGCGGTGTCCGGAGCGGCAGATTAGGGGTTAATAAGTATAATGCAGGTGTCGTGATATCGGGGGCGGCAGATTAGGGGTTAATAAGTGTAAGATTAGGGGTGTTTAGACTCGGGGTTCATGTTAGGGTGTTAGGTGTAGACATACATTTATTTCCCCATAGGAATCAATGGGGCTGCGTTACTGAGTTTTATGCTGCTTTTTTGCAGGTGTTAGACTTTTTCTCAGCCGGCTCTCTTCGTTGATTCCTATTGGGAAATCGTGAACAAGCACGTACGACCAGCTCACCGCTGACTTAAGCAGCGCTGGTATTGGAGTGCGGTAATGAGAAAAATTTTGCTCAATTCTCACTTCTTGCCTTTTAACGACGGGTTTCTGAAAACTCGTAATACCAGTGCTGTAGGTAAGTGAGCGGTGAGGGAAAACTGCTCGTTAGCACTGCATAGCCTCTAACGCAAAACTCGTAATCTGGGCCATAGTTTGTACGTGCATAGAAATCTTTTTTATTTGCTGAATACTCCACAGTGGGCCTCTTTATCCAACTAGACTTGTATTACTGCAGCCTATGATCGATAGTGACTATACTACTTTATTTTGATATATGAGATACTTTTTTGTATCATTAACCAGAGCCACAGGCAGTGTTATTTGGGAAAATCTTTGTTTCATTTTATTTGTTTTTACTTCAGTACCTTGTTGGTATTATATTTTTATTCTTTAAGTACAATTTAATAAAAGTTATGTTTAAAGTGTGGCCTTCCTTAAACGCCCTCAGTCTAATTGAGTGACTGCCTTCGGGGATATCCTTGTTTTCTTTCTTTGAGATATTGGTTAGTAATAGTGATACAATATATTCCCCCCCCCCCACACACACACACACACACTCTCTCCTTCTTAGTGTTTGTTGAGTGTATGGGTCAATGATTGAGACAATTACTAGTCCACTATATTTTGTGTAGAATCCTCCCCCCTTTTCATTTATAACTGTTATAAACCTCTTTAAAGTAATGACTACCATCCTATTAAAAACCTTAGTTTTGGGGAGCCCAAAAAAGACTAAGGGCTAGATTACGAGTGGAGCACAAAATGAACGCTGGTATTACAAGTTTGGCGCAATGCTAAAGTCACCTCGCGTTTGCATTGCAGGGAGGTTTTGCGCTTACGAGAGCGAGCTTCCATAGGCTCCAATGGGAGCTTCATTCTCATGCTGTCAGACACAGCACCTAGCGCATCGAAGGGGGTAAATCACGCAGCGATGGGCAGCAAAAAATAAATATATATGTATATGAATATATACTGTATGTGTTTATATGTATATATGTATACAGTATACACATATTAACAAATAAATATATATGTATATGAATATATATGTGTTTATATGTATATATGTATACAGTATACACATATTAACAAATAAATATATACGTATATGAATATATACTGTATGTGTTTATATGTATATATGTATACAGTATACACATATTAACAAATAAATATATATGTATATGAATATATATGTGTTTATATGTATATATGTATACAGTATACACATATTAACAAATAAATATATATGTATATGAATATATATGTGTTTATATGTATATATGTATACAGTATACACATATTAACAAATAAATATATATGTATATGAATATATATGTGTTTATATGTATATATGTATACAGTATACACATATTAACAAATACATATATATGTATATAAGCATATACATATATATTTATAGTAATTACACAGTCCCCATAGACCGCTATGTAAAGTTACTTTTCAGTGTGTTTTTTTTTTTTCTAACACCCCACACCCGCACACTTTAACCCCATAAAACTGTTTTGAGCTGTTTTTAAAAAAGAAAAAGAAAAAAGAAAGAAAGATGCACACATTGCTTTTTACTAAAATGGAAAACAAATACTTTATTTTGGGGCAATTATGGATATTTTAAAAATTAATCAGAGGTCTGACTTTTGGAGCGCTTATTGCTATTGCGAGCTCGCAATAACAATAACCAGCCACTTGCAATGACTGGTTATTTATTGTGCGTCCGTAAACGGGATAAATTAGCACTCCACTTGTAATCTAGCCCTAGGTACATATATTTTAAACAAAGTGCTGTCTGTGATATGTGTGCTAATGCCAAGAAACAAGATGCTACACGTACAGTACAGTATAAAGACCATTACTGCTGGCATTCTCTCTTTTTTTTTTTTTTTGCATTCAACAAATTTACATAGGTTGGGGAACTGCAGGGATGATGCTCTATTCTCCATTACAAACTTCAGTAATATAAAGCTGTAGTAGAGCAACATCCCTATTAGCCATGTGCACAGATAGAAAATGATGTTTCAGATTAATATTTTGCCAAGAATTTTTTTTTATTTGGTTTCCCTAATATTTATTAAGAGGGTTGTTTGTAATTTCTTTGCTAATGAAAATCTATATATCTGCTTTTTCCTATGGAACATTTTATCAGAGCAGCAGAGGAGCAAATGGTCAACAGTTTAAACTTTAAAAAAAACGTAAAGTCGTAGCTAGTGTTACTGCTACAAGCCAGCAGCAACACAAAATAAACTTTTTTTTTTAATGGGTTGAGGATTGGCCAAGAACAAACATGAAGCTTACATACCTATTGGCTGTCACAGGAATCAAACAACTGACAAGGACATTTTTATTGAATAGTGTAAATTTTAATTTTCAAGTAGTGTAAGTCTGAACTCTTTGAAACCTTTCCCACCATAGAAAAGCTTTTTCCACCTTTAGAGCAACAGTTTTACAAACACTAGTTTCTTGGATGCATAATTATTTTTTTTAAAGGGCTTCACATTTATCATTTTAGAACAAATGCAACAAAAGTTGAAAAATGTAAATGATTTTAAAAGGCGTGCGCACAGGATGTGCCAGGTGTGCCCAGGCACACTCTAATGCAGCCAACTCCATACTATGCCAAATGACATGTACTAGGAGATTCTCCAGGTTCCCCACAGTTACCTGGGGCCACTCAGAACCTTAAATACTTGTAATCCCCTCTCTATCCAATCTGCCCTAAATAAGAGGGAAAGAGTAACTTGAGTGCCGCTTCTGCCCTTACTGCATTGCTGCTCTCGCAATCTTCAAGAATAGGATTATAGGACGTAGTGCAAGAGATCTCCAATGTGAATTAAAACAATAGTCCTTTCTATTTACATAATTTGTCATAAAAAAAAATCACTTCATATGAAATATGATACTCTGTTCCTCTCCCAATTCACGTATACCACTGGCACAGCAATAAATATCTCTTGCGTACTACGTGCCCTTAATATCAAGGCTGCACACCGGACATATAGAAGAACTTAAACTACACAGCTAATTTCACAAAAACAATTAAAAATAAGATATTTCACCTAATGGAATTATATTTCCACCTGTTTCACTACAATGAGCTGTGTTCATTTGGCATCAGTTAATTTAAAGTTTCAACTTCCAAAGGTTTTATGGCCCTTTAAAGGGAAACAAGTTGACCATTTGTAATGCCGTTAAAATCTGACAATAAACAAAACATATTTGTAAATTACAATTTGCATTTGTTTGTCCCTATTTATGTACAATTATAAAGAATTAGACACATATGCCAGTTTGACAGCAATCGGATTCCATAGTGCACCTGGTGTTTTTTCAAAATTTTATTCTTCAGCTATAAAGAACTTTGTTTGTAACTTATAGGCAATTGTGAACACCCTGAGCAGAGTTTTAATTGGTGAAAGTTACAACACTTAATTACATGGTAACATACGTATTCCTATTATGTTTAGTTACCATAGAAACAAGTTAACAAACTATAAAGCATATGGTGCTTAATACTAACATTAAGCACACAGGACAATTATTTAAAGCGACATTAAACCCAAAACATTTATTTCCTAATTCAGATATTACACTTTTAAACAACTTTGCAAGTTAGTTATACCGTACTATCAAATTTGTTTTATTCTCTTGATATCCTTTGCTGAAGGAGCAGCAATGCTCTACTAGGAGCTAGCTAAATTCATCGGATGAGCCAATGACAACAAAATAATGATGTCAATAATAATAAATATTACCTATCTGTGATAGATAGAGTTTCCACAAAAAATACTGGACAATCTACAGGTGACTGGGTCATACAATGCCCTCCCTCAAAAACTCTTCTTTAGGCACCACTTATGATCCTGCCATGTACATTTAGCACAACTGAGCAGTAATATTACCCCTTGACTGTAAGTAGCATACAAATAAATAGTTGTACCTGTTTGTTTGCCAGTAACACACATAAAAAGTAATTATTTTATCCCGTTGACTGCCCCTCACTTCACTTCACTCATGTGAAGATTTTAATCGACAGCCTGCTAATATACTGAATTGTCGGGTTAAATAATGTATACCTGCCAACCAGAACTCATATTTTTTTTTTTAATTCAAGTTAAAAATAGTGATATCAGAATGGTTTGTATCTTACTTTTTTACACCATCTTCTGTGTATTCGCTCCTGTAGAATCCAGCCAGGTCATCGGCCAGCTCCCCTTGAAACACAGTGTGAAGAGAGTACTGTTTGCCAGGCTGCAAGTTTTCAGCCACCTCTACAACCAAATACTGTGTTGGCACCTCAAGAAATGTCCTTGTTAGAGGGACATTTGAGCCAGTTTCTTCATTCTTAAGGATAACATGATGCCCAGACTGTAGGGTATAATTGAGTTTCTTGCTGTGAATCACAACAAGATTGGTGGTCTCATTGCACAAAAAGAAAGCAGCACTTTTGCCCTCAAAGATGTAGAGTCCTTCTGTATTCTCCTCTAGATAAGGTTTGAGCTCAATATCATAGTGCTGTGGTATTAGGGATTTTGGAAGTCTAAATTTGTGCCAAGTTTCATTACCCACTGGTGCTGTAGTTGTAGAAGACAATGTGGAACCAGTAGTTGAGTTCTGAGGGGCACTTGTTATACTGCTAGTTGGTAACACGGTTGGCCTTGTTTCTGAAGGTGACACTACAACATTTTTGCCCTTTTCTTGTGAATAAACAACTGCAAGAGCTATTATTGTAGCCACAGCAGCCACAGAAAACAAGATACCAACAACTGCTATGAGCTTGCTGACATAAAACCCCTTTGCCATGTTGTTGGGTGAAAGTGGAACTAAGTTAACTGATATCAAGTTTTCTCATTTATACTTTTTCGAGTCAGGAGGCCATGTGAAAGGGTCGTTCTTGTGCTCTTAATTAGTAAAACATTAACTAGATGGAGCAAAGGTTGCAAGCTGATCAACTCAATTAACTGTTCAAATCTCCAGCATCTGTTTTACACATTAGCAGGCTGAGCTGTTCAGATATTACCTAGGTGAACTTTTTATTTGCACTTAGAAATGACAAAGATGAAAGTTGTTGACAAATTGTCAGTGAATAAATCCAGCCTAGTGTTCTTACAGTTACTACTACTTTATGTTTACATTTAGGTTACAAGCATGTGCTGGGAAAGGACATGCATTAAAAAGAAAATAATTTAAAAAGTCATTCCATAATACAAAGATTGACACTGGACTCCAAAATGATCAGCAATTCATCATGAAATTACTAATTATTAGTTCAAGAAATGTTTTCTCAATAAATTAAACTTTTCCCAAAATTACATACCAGCCATACCCATTCTCAGTATTTTTTCTTCATTCCCCCCCCCCCACAGAGATGTAATAGTATACCACCCTGTGCTTTGGATTTTGATCCACTTGTAATCGAGCCCAAATGTTTAATTGTGCTTACCCCCCCCTTTTTCTTGTAAGTTAACTAAAAAATTTAGTAGCACGTAATTATTTTTAACAGTGTACTGTATTTTAGTGGTTGGTACCTTTTAATTGTAAAACCACATTCAATTTTAGAGGAATCGCATATGACCCCATGGGGCCTAGTTATCAAGCCGTCAACCTCAAATACACTGGAATTCCCCAGCGTATTTGTGGCGAGGCTGATTCGCCTTAGATATCAAAGGCTAGAGACCGGCAAAAGTAGAATTTAGTGACGTAAACTTCGATCCGCCGGACTTTATTTATTTTAGCTAGTTAGAATAGTTATTAAATAGTTATTAACTAATTAATAACTACCTAGCTAAAAGAAATACAAAATTAACTGTAAAATAAATCCTAACCTAATTTACAATTAAACCTAACACTACACTATCATTACATTAATTAAATAAATAAACTACAAATAACTACAATTAAATACAATTACATAAACTAACTAAAGTTACAAACATTTTAAAAATATTACAACAATTTTAAGCTACTTACACCTAATCTAAGCCCCCTAATAAAATAACAAATCCCCCCAAAATAAAAAAATGCCCTATCCTATTCTAAATTAAAAAAGTTCAAAGCTCTTTTACCTTACCAGCCCTTAAAAGGGCCATTTGTGGGGCATGCCCCAAAGAATTCAGCTCTTTTGCCTGTAAAAGAAAAATACAACCCCCCCCAACATTGAAACCCACCACCCACATACCCCTAATCTAACCCAAACCCCCCTTAAAATAACCTAACACTAATCCCCTGAAGATCATCCTACCTTGAGTCGTCTTCACTCAGCCGAGCAGCAATGGAACCGAAGTGGACATCCGGAGCGGCAGAAGTGATCATCCAAGCGGCGCTGAAGAAGTCTTCGATCCGGGCGATGTCATCTTCCAAGAGGCACTGAAGAAGTCTTTTATCCGGGCGATGTCATCTTCCAAGCCGGGTCTTCAATCTTCATCCCGCCGACGTGGAACATCCTTCTTTACCAATGGGCTACCGACGAATGAAGGCTCCTTTAAGGGACGTCATCCAAGATGGCGTCCCTTCAATTCTGATTGGCTGATAGGATTCTATCAGCCAATCGTAATTAAGGTAGGAAAAATCTGATTGGTTGATTGAATCAGCCAATCAGATTCAAGTTCAATCCGATTGACTGATCCAATTAGCCAATCAGATTGAGCTTGCATTCTATTGGCTGATCGGAACAGCCAATAGAATGTGAGCTCAATCTGATTGGCTGATTCCATCAGCCAATCAGATTTTATCTACCTTAATTCCGATTGGCTGATAGAATCCTATCAGCCAATCGGAATTGAAGGGACGCCATCTTGGATGACGTCCCTTAAAGGAGCCTTCATTCGTCGGTAGTCCGTCGGTAAAGAAGGATGTTCCGCGTCGGCGGGATGAAGATTGAAGACCCGGCTTGGAAGATGACAGCGCCCGGATAGAAGACTTCTTCAGCGCCTCTTGGAAGATGACATCGCCCGGATCGAAGACTTCTTCAGCGCCGCTTGGAGGATCACTTCATCGGATGGAAGATTTCTTCAGCGCCCCTTGGATGATCACTTCTGCCGCTCCGGATGTCCACTTCGGTTCCATCGCTGCTCAGCTGAGTGAAGACGACTCAAGGTAGGATGATCTTCAGGGGATTAGTGTTAGGTTATTTTAAGGGGGTTTGGGTTAGATTAGGGGTATGTGGGTGGTGGGTTTTAATGTTGGGGGGGTTGTATTTTTCTTTTACAGGCAAAAGAGCTGAATTCTTTGGGGCATGCCCCACAAAAGGTCCTTTTAAGGGCTGGTAAGGTAAAAGAGCTTTGAACTTTTTAAATTTAGAATAGGGTAGGGCATTTTTTTATTTTGGGGGGCTTTGTTATTTTATTAGGGGGCTTAGATTAGGTGTAAGTAGCTTAAAATTGTTGTAATATTTTTAAAATGTTTGTAACTTATTTTTTTATTTTTTGTAACTTAGCTTTTTTTATTTTTTTGTACTTTAGTTAGTTTATGTAATTGTATTTAATTGTAGTTATTTGTAGTTAATTTATTTAATTAATGTAATGATAGTGTAGTGATAGGTTTAATTGTAACTTAAGTTAGGATTTATTTTACAGGTAATTTTGTATTTCTTTTAGCTAGGTAGTTATTAAATAGTTAATAACTATTTAATAACTATTCTAACTAGCTAAAATAAATACAAAGTTACCTGTAAAATAAATATAAATCCTAAAATAGCTACAATGTAATTATTAATTATATTGTAGCTATCTTAGGGTTTATTTTACAGGTAAGTATTTAGTTTTAAATAGGAATAATTTATTTAAGTATAGTGTAGTGTTAGGTGTAATTGTAACTTAGGTTAGGATTTATTTTACAGGTAAATTTCTCTTTATTTTAGCTAGGTAAGCTATTAAATAGTTAATAACTATTTAATAGCTATTTTACCTAGTTAAAATAAATTGAAATTTGCCTGTAAAATAAAAATAAATCCTAAAATAGCTATAATATAATTATTATTTATATTGTAGCTATATTAGGGTTTATTTTAAAGGTAAGTATTTAGTTTTAAATAGGATTAACTTAGTTAATAAGAGAAATATTATTTAGACTTATTTAATTAATATTTAAGTTAGGGGGGTGTTAGGGTTAGTGTTAGACTTAGGTTTAGGGGTTAATAATTTTATTACAGTGGCGGCGGTGTAGTGGGGGGCAGGATAGGGGTTAATAAATGTATTATAGGTGGCCACGGTCTAGGGGGGGCAGGATAGGGGTTAATAAATTTATTATAGGTGGCGACGGTGTAGGGGGGCAGGATAGGGGTTAATAAATTTAATATAGTTTGCGGCGGGTTCAGGGAGCAGTGGTTTAGGGGTTAAACTATTTATTTATTTGCGGCGAGGTGCGGGATCAGCAGGATAGGGGTTAATAACTTTATTATAGAGGGCGACGGTATAGGGGGGGCAGGATAGGGGTTACTAGGTATAATGTAGGTGGCAGCGGTGTTCGGGAGTGGCGGTTTAGGGGTTAATACATTTATAAGAGTTGCGGCGGGGTCTAGGAGTGGCGGTTTAGGGGTTAATACATTTATAAGAGTTGCGGCGGGGTCTAGGAGCGGTGGTTTAGGGGTTAATACATTTATAAGAGTTGCGGCAGCGTCTAGGAGCGGTGGTTTAGGGGTTAATAACTTTATTATAGAGGGCGACGGTATAGGGGGGGCAGGATAGGGGTTACTAGGTATAATATAGGTTGCGGCGGTGTCCGGGAGCGGCGGTTTAGGGGTTAATGCATTTATAAGAGTTGCGGCGGGGTCTAGGAGCGGCGGTTTAGGGGTTACTAACTTTATTTAGTTGCGGGGGGCTCCGGGGGCGCCGGTATAGGGGGTAGAACAGTGTAGTTTAGTGTGGGTGCTTAGTGACAGGCTAGCAAAAAAGCTGTAAAAAAGCCGAAGAGCAGCGAGATCGGATGAGTGATAACTCTCACAGTCCGCTGCTCATCGCCCCGTACTTGGTGCGCAGCTTTTTGACAGCTTTTTTGATAACTTAGGCGAATTTTTGCAGGTCCGCGGCGGCGATGTGAGGCGAGCTTAGGCGGGCGTATTGGGCCGGCGAAGGCAGGAAAAGTAGACACGTTGATAACTAGGCCCCCATTTTGTGCTGCAGGGTTCATAAGTGTATTTATTCAGCATGTGCTCATATAAATATACATATATTTAGAAATAAATCTTTATAAAAAAAAGAATTTAAAATTATAGCACTCATAAATAGGTTTCCAACTTTTGTTGAAAAAAATAAGGGAAACTTGGGAATTGACAAAATTCTCAGGAAATCATCAAACTCGCCAGTAGTTGCTGATAAATACACTCCACTTACTCTGGGTTGATTGATTCCCAGGTTTCTACATGAAGAATGAAGCTGAAGATGACACACTCTGTTCTTAAATTAATTTGTCTAACATTGTGCTAAAGACACACTAACACACAAATTGACACACTAATACACACTAACACACAGAAAGATTTACACGCTTACACAGACACGCTAACAACCACACAGACACACTAATACACACTAACACAAAGAAATACATATACGCTAACACAGACACACTAACAACCACACAGACATGCTAAAACCACAGACACACTAATACACACTAACACATAGACACTAACACACAGAAAGACTTAAATGCTAACACAGACATGCTAACAACCACACAGACACGCTAACAGCCACACAGACACACTAACACAAAGAAATATATATACACTAACACAGACACACTAACAACCACACAGACATGCAAACAACCACACAGACATACTGATACACACTAACACATAGACACTAACACACAGAAAGCCTTACATGCTAACACTGACACACTAACAACCACACTAACATGCTAATAACCACACAGACATGCTAACAACCACACAGATATGCTAACAACCACACAGACATGCTAACAACCACACAGACACATTAATACACACTAACACACAGAAATACATATAGGCTAACACAGACACACTAACAAACACACAGACATGCAAACAACCACAAAGACACACTGATACACACTAACACATAGACACTAACACACATAAAGTCTTACATGCTAACACAGACACACTAGCAACCACACAGACATGCTAACAACCACACATAAACACTAACAACCACACAGACATGTTAACAACCACACATAAACGCTAACAACCACGCAGACATGTTAACAACCACAAAGGCACACTAACAACAATACAGACATGTTAACTACCACACAGACCTGCTAACAACCACACATAAACGCTAACAACCACGCAGACATGTTAACAACCACAAATACACACTAACAACAATACAGACATGTTAACTACCACACAGACATGCTAACAACCACACAGACATGCTAACAACCACACATACATGCTAACAATCACACAGACATGTTAACAACCACACAGACATCCTAACAACCACACAGACACAATGATACACACTAACACATAGACACTAACACACAGAAATACTTAGACGCTAACACAGAAATGCTAACAACCACACAGACATGCTAACAACCACACAGACACACTATTTAGAACATTTGTTGCATGTCAGAATGAGGATAACAGCAATTAGTACTGAGCTAGAGGCCATAAAGATTAATCATTTTACAGTCTATTACTTTTTAGAGTTGATCTGAGCAAGGTAAATATCCTATACAACATTACTTGCCAGGTAGAGTAGAAATTAAATTGAAGGTCATTATAAAAAATACATGGGGGCCGATTTATCAAAGGCCAAATGGCCCCTGATGCCCCTGTTTCCGAGCGAGCCTTAAGGCTCCCTGGAAACAGAAGTTAAGAAGCAGCGGTCTTAAGACCGCTGCACCTTAACTGGTCCGCCGCCCCTGAGACGGAGGACATCAATCTGCCCGATCCTATATGATCAGGCTTATTGACACCCCCTGCTAGCGGCCGATTGGCTGCGAATTTGCAGGGGGCAGCATGGCACAAGCAGTTCACTATAACTGCTTGTGCAATGCTTAATTCCATCAGCATATGCATTGTTAATTCGGCCCCAAAGTCTCAGGAGAAACGCTGTCTGTTAGTATAATTTTTTCTCCCATTGTATCTGGATAGCCATGTTTCCCACTTACCTTATAAGCTGAGCCTTAGAAGGTATGAAAATGTTCTTTGCAGACTGACATGTAGGTGTAGGCCCACCACCAATTAATATATTTTTTTAAAAGTTCCCAATGAAAAAAATAGGTACTGAACCCTCTTTCACTGACCTATTTAGGAGAATGGGCTGCACCTCCCCTCCTCCCACTTCTCATTCCTCCCACTTTGACATCAGGTAGGCAGCAATAGCGCTTTAGAAGAAGCATCGGCTTGTTTGGCATCTAGCAAGTAACTATGCTTAGTTTTGTGGCTGCTGCTTAATATTTCTTCATTGCGACGCTGCCTGACCTGCCTCACATAGCACGGAAGATTGAGCTTTAGGAGGGACATAATAGGAGAGCAGGGAGACAGGAAAAAAAATAATGAAAATACGGAAGAACCTGGCAAATGCGGAAGGCTTCCAACTCTACTCATAATTATAAAAAATTCATGCTGCAGTTGTTATGGTTCTTAATGGTAGAGGTAGTTGTTGATTTTATTACAAAAGACAGAGACTTCATATTTGCTTAAAGGGACATAATACTCATATGCTAAATCACTTGAAACTGATGCAGTATAACTGTAAAAAGATGACAGGAAAATATCACCTGAGCATCTCTATGTAAAAAAGGAAGATAAGTCCTGTGTAAAAAGTTATACTTCAGCAAGGAAGGAACTACGCTGGTGGTTAACCAATATTATGACATGTAATGGGAAAGCAATATTTGGAACTTCCCCCAATATAATTATAGAATCAGATGCTAGCAAGACAGGATGGGGTGCCAGATGCGGTTCTCTGATTACAGGTGGCAATTTGGCAAATTGAACCATTCAGAACCACAACTACATATCATTAATTTAGAATTGATAGCAGGTTCTTTTGCTGTCAAGGGCTTCTCTAAAAATTCCTCTCCTTGATCTATCCTTCTAAGGATGGATAACATTTCTGTGGTCAGGTACATCAACAAATTAGGAGAACGAATTCCAAGAATCTTATACGATCTAACCAAACACTTTATTCACTTCTGTTTAGCTCAAAACATCTTTATTTTAGTGGAAGTCATACCAGGTTTTTCAAATATTGCTGCAGATTGGGGTTCAAGGTACCTAACAGAATCCAGCGATTGGATGTTGAATCCCAACATTTTTTTAAAAATGTTTGCACTCAGAGGTCCTTTTCATATAAACCTGTTTGCGTCTCGCCTCAACCATCAACTTCAACATTTTTTCAGTTGGAGATTGGATCCAAAAGCTCTAGCCACAGATGCATTTCTCCAGAAATGGTAAATTCAAGGAGCTTATGCCTTTCCCCTGTTCTCCATGATCGCCAGGACTATAGCCAGAGTCAGGAGAGATCAGATTTCTCTTCTTTTGATAACACCTTGGTGGACTGCCCAGGCCTGGTATCCCAGCCTTCTGGAGATATCCTACCTTCTTCCAATCCTATTACCCCTTTAGAAGGACATTTTGTCAAATCCATCAGGAGATTTTCAGAATCTCGTTCTTTCAGGCTCTCTCAGACTAGTTGCTTGGACAATTTAATCGGTTTTGGCAGGAGCTAGATATCTCCTCCGGGACTCCTGGTCACCAGGAACCAGAAAATCCTAAATTTCTTCTTGGAAAAAGTGATCTAGCTGGTGCGATCAAAGTAATCTGGATCCTTTTTCAGCCTCTCTGAGTGAAGTGCTTAATTTTTCTACTTCCTTGTTTGAGGATGGATTGGCATACAGATCCATCAATTTAGCTAGATTGGCTAGCCATAAACGCCTCCTTAATGCTCCCATTGGGCAACACTTACAAGTTTGTAGATTAATGAAATCTATTAGCCTTAAAAGACCCCCTTTACCTAAATATACGCATTTAGGATGTTAACCTCATCAATTCTTTGTTTAGATCATGGCCATCTAATTCTAACCTTTCATTGAAACAGTTATCTGCTAAACTCGCTACTTTATTATGCCTCCTATCCTGTAGAAGAGTTTCAGATGTTTGGGGCATTGATTATGACTCCAAAATGTTTTCCACCCAAGGGGTTATCTTTCCTATTTCTCGCAGAACTAAAACTTCTTCCACTAACCTCTTTTACCCTTACATTCCTAAAGAAACCCCAATTATGTGTTATTTTATATTTAAAAGAATATAAAATAAGAATGGCTAATTTCCGAAATAATACTTCTAAGCAATTATTCATCTCTTTCACTCTACCCCACCTCCCTGTATCTTCTACATCTATAGCTAAGTGCGTTAAGTTAGTCATTACTAAGGCTGTTATTGAGAATTCTTTTTCCGCTCATTTGATTAGAGGAGCAGCAGCTTCTAAAGCCTTTTCTAATTCCGTTTCTCTTCAAGAGATTCTTAAAAACAGGGGCACTTTTATTCATCAAACTTTAAATTACACTGCTTTTGTTAAAATACTTACCTTTTCTTTCTGCAAGCCGCTCCAGCGCTTCTCCAGCCCGTCGTAAGCCTCTTCTTACGTCAGGAATGACGATTCCGGCATCCTCCAATCACAGCTTCCCCCCCAGGGGAATCATTGCCTAAAGCAACGGCGGGATTGGTGGAAGGCCGGAATCATCATTTCTGACGTCGGCAGAGGCTTGCGACGGGCGGAGGAAGTGCTGGAGCGGCTTGCAGAAAGAAAAGGTAAGTATTTTTAGAAAAGCAGTGAAATTTAAATTTTGATGTATGAAAGTGCCCATGTGTTTAATAGGATTATTAAAAACCGGGCACTGATTCATCAAAATTTACAGGGAAATAATTTAATTATAGTGTAGTGTTAGGTGTTAGTGTAACTTAGCTTAGGTTTTATTTTACAGGTCAATTTGTATTTATTTTAGCTAGGTATTTATTAAATAGTTAAAAACTATTTAGTAACTATTCTACCTAGTTAAAATAAATACAAACTTGCCTGTAAAATAAAAATAAACCCTAAGATAGCTACAATGTAACTATTAGCTAGCTTAATGATAGTAATTTTTATTTAGATTTCTTTTAATTATATTTAAGTTAGGGAGGTTAGGGTTAGACTTAGATTTAGGGGTTAATAACTTTAGTATAGTGGCGGCGATGTTGGGGGCGGCAGATTAGGGGTTAATAAATGTAGGTAGGTGTCGGCGATGTTAGGGACAGCAGATTAGGAGTTAATAATATTTAACTGTTTGCGAGGCGGGAGTGCGGCGGTTTAGGGGTTAATATATTTATTATAGTGGCGGCGATGTCCGGTTTGGCAGATTAGGGGTTAAAAATCTTATTTTAGTGTTTGCGATGTGGGAGGGCCTAGGTTTAGGGGTTAATATGTAGTTTATGGGTGTTACTGTACTTTTTAGCACTTTAGTTAAGACTTTTATGCTACGGCTTTGTAATGTAAAACTCTTAACTACTGACTTTAAAATGCGGTACCAGTCTTGACAGGAGAGGGTGTACCGCTCACTTTTTGGCAGACTCGTAATACTGGCGCTATGCAAGTCCCATTGAAAAAAGAGGATACGCAATTTATGTAAGTGGATTTGCGGTATTGCCAAATCTGGCCAAAAAACTGAGCGGTACACCTGTACCTGCAAGACTCGTAATACAAGCAGGCGTTAAAAAGCAGCGTTAGGACTGGCCAACGCTGCTTTTTAAGCCTAACGCAAAACTCGTAATCTAGGTGTCTGTTTTTTGGAATAAAAATCAGATTATCCTAGTTTTATGACGGAATAATCTGGATTTTATTAAAACGACAGAGACGGATATTTCCCACCCTTCTTTACCTTCCCTTTTTCTATTTATATTTTATATATATTTTAATATTGTGTTATTTATTTTAGCACCTAATCCTTCTACACCAAACTTCTGATCCTACTAAAACCTCCAATTAACAGTTACAGTACCTCTACTTCAATCAACTAAAGTTCCTGAGGATTTTCAAGTTCCTTCTCAAGTTTTTTCTCCATCTCCTCCTTTGGATGTTTTGAAGAACTTCTGCAGTTTCAAGTTTCTCTTCGTGATGTTTGTTCTTAAACTTGTTTCTGTTTTATTCAGGTTTTCTCAGATTGAAACTTGTTCTCCTTCTTTAGCATCAAAGAGCAAAGACGAAGGATTTTGGATGTATGGTCGCTATATGGTTCATGGGACATACCGGATTGGTATTATTATTTAGGGACTACTTTCTCTGTTACACTCTTTGTTTTCCATTGTTTATGTTTTTCTTGTTTAATGTAACTCATGCTTTAAATTGCTGAACGAGCAGCAAAAGACAAGATTAAGCAAATATTTGTCTCTGTCTTTTTTTAATAAAATCCAGATTATTTCTTCATAAAACTAGGATAATCGGAATTTCTGTTTTTGTTAAAGGGACATGAAACCCAAGATTTTTTCTTTCATGATTAAGATAGCGAATACAATTTTTAACAACTTTCCAATTTACTTGTTTTATCTAATTTGCTTCAATCTCTTAATATCCTTTATTGAAGAAGCAGCAGTGCACTACTGGGAGCTGGTTGAACACATTGGGGGATATTTATCAAGCTGTCAATTGCAAATACGCCGGAATTTCGCAGCGTAATTGTGGCAAGCTTGATTCGACCTATTTATTAAAGCCTACAGACCAGCAAAATTTGAAATCTGTGACGTAACATACGATCCGCCGGTCTCAATCCAAAACAGATCGATGCTTACGTCATTACAGATGTTCCGAATACACATTCGGCTCTATTTGACAACTTTTCCAAGTTATCAAATTTTTAACAGATATGCTTGCGGCTATTCCGGCCCAGCATACCTGGTTTTCAATCCGCCACCCTGGAGGCCGCGGACGCCATAGGAATTAATGGGAGTCTGAAAGCAGCGAAAACTTATGTTCGATGCTGCCAGATATCCCATTGATTTCTAAGGTAGAAAACCAGTAAAGTTTACACCTAACACACTAACATATACCCCGAGTCTATACACCCCTAATCTGCCGCCCGACATCGCCGTAACATAAATACAAGTATTAACCCCTATTTCGCCACTCCCAGACCCCACTGCAACTAAATAAAAGTATTAACCCCTATCCCGCCGCTCCCGGACCCCACCGCAACTAAATAAAAGTATTAACCCCTATCCCGCCGCTCCCGGACCCCACCGCAACTAAATAAAAGTATTAACCCCTAAACCCCTGGCCTCCCACGTCACTACCATTAACTAAACCTATTAACCCCTAAACCACCAGCCCCCACATCGCCATAAACTAAATTAAGCTATTAACCCCTAAACCTAACAACCCACTAACTTTACATTAAAACTACAACGTCCTTATCTTATAATAAATTAAAACTTACCTGTAGAATTAAATTAAACTGTATTAAACTATTAATTAACCTACCCTAACTATTATACTACAATTACATTAAACTACCAATTAAATTATCTATATTACATATTAAAAAAAAAACTAACCCTACTCAAATTATTTAAATCTATTTAAAGGGACAGTAAACCTTAAAAATAATGTTATATAATTCTGCACATAGTGCAGAATTATATAACATTATTTAGGTGCTATAGCCATAAAACAATTTTTTACCTTTTAAAATGTAAAAATGACAGCGCTTTTACAGACCCGCTCTGTGCAGAATTATATAACATTATTTTTAAGGTTTACTGTCCCTTTAAGTTACAACCCCCCCCACTAAGTTACAAAAAGCTTAGGTTTTTTAGATAGGGTTTTTATTTGGGAGGGTTAGTTGTGTGGGTGGTGGGTTTTACTGTTGGGGGTGTCTATTTTTTTAAAGTTAATATATTCTATTACTGTGGAAAATGGTTGGGTCCTGTGTTCACTTTGACAATCCATTTGTTAATGCAATTTCATTCAACTAGGCATTGCAATAAGAAAAGGGTTAAATATTTTACCTGCAGAATCGCCTATACTGAAGGCAAGAAAAGCTATTACAATTATTTTAATATATCTTCAAAATATTTTCACACTCCTGGAAAATTACAAATGCTCATCCAGATAACACACAGCATGGTGTCGTAAATATATTATTCAAGTATACAGTAAAAGTTTGCTGTCAATGTTATGTTTTCAGATTTTTCATTCTTGTGGATTGGTCAATTTTACAATTATTTATAGTAACTAAACAGTGTATGTTTTTGTTTATATGTTTCATCTAAAGTAAACAATAAATCCTAAATTATTATTAGTATTATTATTAATAACAATAATAGCAGTGCTATTTTCAAGATTTATTTGAAAAGCATCTCTTAATTATCTATCTATCTATCTATCTATCTATCTATCTATCTATCTATCAGGCAGGATGAAGACAGAGAAGTCTAAGGATCTATGTAAATGATTTTAATAGATTTTGGGCCAGATGCTATTCTTACCTCTACTGATAGCAACAGGTTCAACATCCCTGTCTTTTTAAATAGCAGCTTACACTCAATCATCGTCAAGGCACAAAACCTTACAGCAGTTTATGTACTGTGACGGTTCTCAAGCAGTTGAGTCAGCTACTATGTTCTATTGAACCACTTTAGCAGTATAGAGACATTACTTTATTTTTATTTTTTTCGAAGACAGCTTTATTGTAGTTAAATTCAAGTACAGTATATAAACAAGCCACAAGTATACCTTTACAAAGCATGGGCATGATATACATTTCGAAGTCTGCTGTCAAATTTTCTTTTTCTTTTAAACATATAAACACTAACAGAAATTAAAACGTAACAGTTAACCTTAAACACGTATGATACTTGTCAGATTAATGGAGCTGCGTCTCCCCCCAATTATCTTTAAAAATAAGTAACAGTGGTCTCTCCTGCCCCCCCATTCATTTGTTAAAGCATAACGTCTGTACCCTGGATCCATCTCGTACTAACTTATTGTATTTGTATACGTGTCCCACATCACCGCCATCTGTACATGTGTCCCTTCTTTTGTTTTTAATGTATACATATTCCTCTAAGTCTAGTATTTGCCAAAATGTGTCCCTCCATTGAACTAAAGTAGGGGTTTCCCTATGTTTTCATTTCTTTGCAATTAGGAGTTTTATACTATTACTGGCTATGAATAATAAGTTCCTCTTATGAATTGGTAACCTGCGCGGAGTGATATTAAATAGCCAAACAGTTGGGTCTGGTGGCAGTGCCACCTCCAGTATATTCAAGGTCTCCCTCACTACCATTTCTCATGTTTTTGCTAGTGGGGGACAGTTCCACCATATGTGGGCCATATCCCCTGGTGACTTACCACATCTCCAGCATCCCTCATTACTGTTTGGATAAATTTTATGAATTCTAGCTGGAGTGAAGTACCATCTCTAGAAGATTTTAAGGTTCAGCTCAATTAGCTTACTAGAGGCTGAGACCTTGGCTATATTAGAGTACATGCATGTTCTATCTCTGTGTGTCAACTCTATATTGAGTTCTTTTTCCCAACTGTCTATGTAGTTTGGAATGCTTATATTTGCTTGTAATATGGAGTAGGTAAGCGCAAGAGTCTTCTTCAAGGGGGTCGGGGATTTGCATGACACTTTGAATGGGGTTAGTGAGTGTAAGAGATTCTTCCTGTCGCTATGTTTTTGTATGTAAGAGTGGCATTGTCACAAAAGGAACCAGTCACCTAGCATGGATAGCCCACTGTCAAACAATTCCTCTGCAGAGTACAATATTTAGTCATTTCCCACTTGAAATATCATCAAAGCTCGAGAGTTTTCTAAGGGTTGAAGATCTTTCAAAAGTCTGAGCCCTGGAATAAAGTCAATGTTTTCACTCAAGGGGGTCATGGGGGAGAATCTAGAAGACACATGTGGGTATTCTATAAGGGTTCTATCCCAAAACTTTGAATGTCTCGGAAATAATCACTTTGTGTTATATTTAAAGGCAATACCGCTCTTCTCTGCCAACATAATCCCCCAGGTGCCTCCTATTTGATATATCATGTTCCAGTTTCACCCAAGCCTTCTGGCAGTAACTTGTGAACCAATCCACCACCCTCTGTAAGAAGATCGCCTGCCTATATTTTATAAGATTGGAAACCCCCAACCCACCGCTCCTAATATGCACGCTCATGAGTCTCTTGTTAATTCTAGCCTTGCGTTTGTCCCAAATAAAGTCGAGAATGTTGTCTTGCAGGTTAGGTAAGAAATTTCGAGGAAGTGGGATGGGTAGTGTTTGGAGAACATTCATCTTTATTGTATTTATTTTTCCCAACCAAGTAATATGTTGGGATCACCAGGAGGACATATTCGTTATAATAGATTTTTGAAGGGTTTTGTAGTTAAACAAGAATACTTCCTGAGGTGTGGGGGCTAACATGATCCCTAGATATTAAAGATTATTCTTTTGTAATTGAAAAGGGCAAATGGCTTGTATCTGTGAAGTGGGATTGGTGTTGCATTGTAAGGGTAGCATTTTAGATTTCTGTTTGTTAATGAGGAAATTTGAGGCATCGTGAAAAAGGTCCAATTCTTTTATAATCTGTGGTGCCGATGTTGCTGGGTGTGTAACAAAGAAAAGAATGTCATCTGCATATAGTAGATTTTTATGTTCCATGCCATTAACGGTGATGCCGGTTATGTCCCTGTTTGCCCTTATCTTTGTGGCCAATGCTTCTACTACACATGCAAATAAGAGTGGGGACTGAGGACACCTCTGTCTGGTTCCATTGGATATACGGAAAGTGTTGGATAAAATGCCATTCATTCTGACTGGGTGAGAACAAAATCACATGTGCATTGCAGCCCTGATCGCCGATTCGCGCATGCGCAATGCGTTCGGTGATCGTGAACGCGCATTTCAGCTACGTATAGAGCGGGTCGGACCACTCTATACGTAAAAGCCAGAAAATACAGGAAGAGGAGGATGGGTGGAGCAAGGACGAACACGGTAGGGAAATAAGATATAAAAAAATTACGTCAAATTGTAAAAAACAAACAAAAAAAAAACCATAGCGACACTTATATATTATTGATAAAGATAAAATTTAGGTGTTGCAGAGGTTAAAAATTTACTTTCACTTTAAGCTAATTTTGGGATGGGCCCAGTAGGTGCTATATGAAGGAGTTCAAGCAACACTCATGGGAATTAATAGAAGTATATACTAATGGGAGACTAGATATCAAGTTTTTTGTTTTTTTTTGGGTGTTGGGTTAATATAGGGTAAAAGTTTCCCAGTTATGTATATATCTTGACCAGGCATCACAGCAGGGTAGTGACCAAACCAATATTAAGTCATATAATACAACAGGTGTTAGTCTCACTTAATGGCTCAAATTAAACTCCTCTCAAATAAATAGTATAAATGCCATGCTACCTCGGCTGCTGAAAGCACAGCAAAGTGGATGAATAAGGTAGAGAGGGTAACTTTTGGGTTGAATACCAAAAAGTGAGATAATTCCATTCAATTCTAACACAATAAGGTGGCTATGATTCTTAGTGTTATTACTCTGGTCTCAGAGAAAATAGAATGGTTACAATCATGTAAGTGGGGTCTACAGATATATTCTCTGATTAGGTCCATAAAGGTAGTGTTAAAGCAATTAGAGATGACTATCAAGAAACTTATTTCACAACTGGCAAACTTAAAGGGACAGTCTAGTCCAAAATAAACTTTCATGATTCAGATAGGGCATGTAATTTTAAACAATTTTCCAATTTACTTTTATCACCAATTTTGCTTTGTTCTCTTGGTATTCTTAGTTGAAAGCTTAACCTAGGATGTTCATATACTAATTTCTTAGACCTTGAAGGCCACCTCTTTTCAGAATGCATTTTAACAGTTTTTCACCACTAGAGGGTGTAAGTTCATGTTTTTCATATAGATAACACTGTGCTCATGCACGTGAAGTTATCTGGGAGCTATCACTGATTGGCTAAACTGCAAGTCTGTCAAAAGAACTGAAATAAAGGGGCAGTTTGCAAAGGCTTAGATACAAGATAATCACAGAGGTAAAAAGTATATAAATATAACTGTGTTGGTTATGCAAAATTGGGGAATGGGTAATAAAGGCATTATCTATCTTTTAAAACAATACAAAATCTGGTGTAGACTGTCCCTTTAAGCAAGAAAGTGTATATAAATAATTCCCCAGTAAAGACACAAATATAGTGGTCAAACGTGGAGACAAACATCTACATATAATAAACAATGAACTTGTAATAGATAAAGAAAAATGCCTGTAAAAGTCTATTCCGTGTAATAGTCAGGAGAGCATAGAATACTGCCTGACACAAACTGCAGACTGATAACATTTATAACGTCCTGCACCATTGTTTAGGCGCAATGTTGGGCCTAGTGAGCAGATTATCCCACCCCAGACTTAAAGTTCCCCACACTTTGCCATATCTGCTGTTGTCCCCATAAAAACTGGAAAATAAGCTGACTGATCATATTGACCGGACAGTAAAGAGCAATATACCCATAAAATGCAAAGGGATGTCGAGTTGCGGTCTCTGTGCACATCAGATCCACATCTTTCTGGTGCTGCTCCGTTGTCTCACAGCATGTTGCTCCGCCATCACCGCAGGCCTCCTCCAGGTCACCAATGACCTCCATGCCGCTCCTGGTCTCCATCTCAGAGCCGCAGCCAGTATCCACTGATTCCACGGACTTCCACTTCTCCTCCGCTGCAAAGCTAAATAAAAGTAGGTTTTAGGGACTGAAGCATTAACATAGTAAAATACTTTAAAGGGGCATTAAACGATCATTTTTTGCTTTTGTTTACAATTTCTGCTTGTCCAACACTCCCTGGCCAAAAAGCAAATTTTGAAACGAAGGTTTTCTTCACAATACTGCAGAAGCATTTTGATAAAAACCTACTTTAAAAAATGTAATTTTTGACCTCTTTAGGAAGGATGGAATCAGCACAATTGTGGCACAAAAACAAAAAGTGTTTAATGTCTGTTGTACATTAAAAGAAATAGCTGATGACATGCAATACTCACAATAGACCACAAGGTGTCAGAAAAATGTTGAGCACCTGAAACAAATTCCACAACTTTATAAACATGTTATTATGATATAACAAAAACTTAATAAACCCAAAATTAATCCCCTGTAAACTATTTAATAAGACATACAAATATCTATGCTCATTAATTATTTAATTTTCTTTCAATTATTGCAATTTTCCTCTGCTAATTGTTCTTCTCCATTCTATTAGTAAGGACTGGAGACTTTGCAGTGCATGCTGGTGTTATTGTTTGCATATAGGGCAATGCTACAGCAAGTCTCAAAGTCCACATTGCCCTAAGCAAATTAACACACAAATTAACATGTTTTTTTAAGGGGTCTATCCCTGGATTGTTTTGCAATAACAAAGCCCAGCACAATTTGCTAACAAAATTACCTATTTTAAAGTATTATTTCATATGCAGATTTTTTTTCCATTTCTTGCTGTATACTATACATACTTCAAGGTACACTAAACAATCGTTTAAACTGCACTGTTAATGCAACTTTACAGCACATACGTGTTAAATCGCCATTACCTCCCTTAACCCAATAAACACACAGACAACATTTGGAAGAATAAGACCATGAAACAAGGTCACATTTATTGATAATTAGGCAATAACATTTTTGCTAAACTTTTAAGGTTTGAAACACTAGGTGGCAGCATCTGAGGTCCTAAATATAAATAATAATACATTAATAATAAATTACAACTAACATTTAGAAGTCAATGGCCCAATTTTGATGATTGCAAAGCTCCTGCTAATGTTTTGGATGGTATAACCGCTAGGGGTTTATAGGTCAGCAGGCCCATGGGGAGAGAGGCCCTACAAGCCACGACTTGTAACATCTTGCCCCTTCTGCTTGACCACAAAAAATAATTTAGCCAGAACCCGCCACAAGAGATACATTCCCCTAGCAGTTAAATGGAGCTCTTGCTGCCACCAAGCCTCAGAGGACATAATAACCAAAGGCCTCTTTCAAATTACCTAATAACAAATCCAAATGTTCCTCTGATAAATGCACACCGTCTTCTCTATATAGGCATATGCAATTCCCAAAAATATTATTCTGCCTGATCTCAAAGCCAACTTCCTCCAAGATCATCCTTCCAACATCCCAATTGAGCTTCTTCCTAATTCTATAGGCAGAGCTATGAACTCTCACATTACTCCAATGCAAATGAGCAATCGTGTTTAACCATGCAACTAGGAGATGCTCAACAGACTGCCTAATGGATGGTAACTCAAGCACAGGAACTGACCCTACATCATTGCTCCCCAAATGCAGGACAATAATGGAGGGCCTGCCCCAACAGTGGAAGGCTTCGTGAAGACACCCCAGCAGATCTTTCCAGAGCATTCCCCTATGCCCTAGCCACCTAATGGAAACCACATCTGGTTGAAGTCCCAGCTGCTGGCCGCCAAGGCGTTTAAATGTGTGTATGGCCACCCAATGGACATATGCATGTCCTATGATCCACGCCCTAACCAGTGGGTTCCTTACACCTAGAACAAAACAAGAAATAAATAACAACTTTAACCAATGAAAACTGCTCCTAGACATTAGCCGGTGACCTACTATCACTGACCAGTGCCCCAATATACACCTTATATCTCCTTGATCTCCATATGCCTAATCTCTAAATCACTTGAGCGGACAACCCTGCTGTGACTGCACTAGTAACTGCGCCAATCTGAAATGAATGTGGGGCAATGAAATCAGGGTTAAGCCCATCTTTCTGTGCTGCCCAGCTTTGGACTTTCCTAAAATAAAATTTTGATAAATTGGAACCATCTACATGAACAAGAAATAGCTGTTGCTTGCTCAAGTACTCACATACTAATTTCACTCGGCAACACTCCTGACAAACCTGTTCCTGGATAGACACCCACACCCTCCTTGCTCTCCTGATCCATCTTGGACAATGGAATATACAACAGCAGGGCACCCAAATCAAATCTCCCATGCTGAACTTTCACTCCCGCTCCCACAGACACTCTGGACTGCATTACCAACTCACGAACTCTAAGGGCCCCAAAAAATGCCAGGGAAAACACAGCCCAAAACAAACTAATCTCAAACTCATCAGCACACACATTCAGCAACACCACCAACAGCACACATAACCTCTGTACAGTAATCAGCTCCCCATGATCCACTGAACGCACCTCAATTCTGCCCCAACCTATAACTACTTGACGAACTAGGAAGGTGCTCTTATGGTCTGTGAAACCTTGCAACCTGCAGAAAAAGGATAAGAACTTCCCTTTTTTTACACCCATTCTCCTTCAAGCACACCAACCACTCCAACAACACTGCAGCGGAACTAACTGCTGGGGAAACTCCCTTACCCACACGAAAGGCCTTCCAATCCACCCAGTGCCTGACGCTAAGTAGCCGGAGCCAGCGACAATGCAAATATGAAAAAAAAAACAGAAAAAGGCACTACAATGGTGCAGAAGATCAATACATCACTCTACAGAATGATACTCACAAAAGCGGTGGCACTATGTGGCAGTGCAAGTCAGGCAGGCTGGGATAGATCAGAGCCCACCTACTGGGTCACTCCAGATCGTGGATATATCAATGGTTGAAAAGTGGCGCACTATATTGTAGTGCAAGTCAGACCAGCTGGGTTAATATGAGCCCACCAGCTAGCTTACTCAGGCAAACAGGTACCAGAGCCACAGTTGAAATAAAAGTAAAAAAAAAACACTCAGTTTATGAAAAAAACAAAAATAACCTCTATGCATAGAGGACTATTTATTGGAGCAAAAAAATATATTTAAAACTTGAATATAATCTGCAATGCGTTTCAAAGTGCTTATGGTACTCTTTCCTCAGGCACATGATGAGCCGATAAGTTAATATTGTATGGCAAACAATGTAGCACAAACCATCGCAAATCACATGGCAGAATAAGACTCCAATCAGGTGCCCCATAAGCACATAATGGAGTGTATAAGGATCAAGAAGATATGTTTAGGTCACATAGCGTACATAATAGTATGGATTAATATAATATACATACTACACATGTTTTAGATCTAACCATTTTGCTACTAGATCATTAACAAGAGCAAAGACTTGTTTGGCGTTGTTATGAGCATCATTATAGAACTGCCTAGTAACTAGTGACGTTGCAAATATGAGATTTATGATTGGTCTCTATACACATGTGACCTTAACAGTCCAATAGGGGTCAATAATAGAACTGCCTAGTAACTAGTGATGTTTTAATTATAACATTTTATGATTTGGTCTCTATACACATGTGACCTTAACAGTCCAATAGGGGTCAATGATAGAACTGCCTAGTAATAGACTGCCTAGTAACTAGTGATGTTGCAAATATGAGATTTTATGATTGATCTCTATATACATGTGACCTTAACAGTCCAATAGGGGTCAATAATAGAAACTGCCTAGTAACTAGTGATGTTGCAAATATGAGATTTTATGATTGGTCTCTATACACATGTGACCTTAACAGTCCAATAGGGGTCAATAATAGAACTGCCTAGTAACTAGTGATGTTGCAAATATGAGATTTTATGATGGTCTCTATACACGTGACCTTAAAAGTCCAATAGGGGTCTATTCCACACAAGCTGCAAACTGCAGATTGAATAAAACATCAGGGGACTCATGAAAGAGAGGCAATGGATCTATGACACAACAATTTTAAAATAAAGTAAGCAAACATACCATATATTCCACTAAGTATAAAGCAGTATCAAGGCTGGTCACCCAATATAGGTATTTTTGAAAAATAGCTTTTATTTTTGCATAAAACTTAACTTTGTGGACACAACACAATATTACAATCAGATATTGCATAAGGTGTGATTAGGGTGCTATACTGTAAGTGTTCCATAGATTACAAATATGTTGTTATCATTGTAATTGTTATTAGGTACTGTGTTCACAAATAAACTTTAATGTACACACATGTGTTTAATCATGCCTCCAAATGGGTGTGTTTTATCTTTGTTCTAATTGGTATTCATTGTATAAAGGTTCTAGGAGATAGTAAGGTGCCTATATGCCTGAGGAAACGGCGATTTTATAGCCGAGAAACGTGTTGCATTAGGGGGCTACATGTCTATGCCCTCCTATCACTTGAAGCTTTTGTTTTTATGTGAGTTTTAATAAACCTTGTGTTTTACATAAGTCAAGTGGTTGGCACCTTACTTTTATCCCCTATCGCTCATTTGGGGCGAACTGCATTCAGTTTTCTATCTAGGTACTGGCATCTGGTGTTCCTGAGTGTTACCTGCTGCTGGGTTAGCTGATACACCCTGAGTTATAAGCTTCTACCACAAGCACGACAAGGGGTGGTTTCAGCTAAATGTGAGTATCCATTTGGCCTTTCTTTTCAGTGTGGGATTTGTTACATCTCTGGTCTCTTGTCTAGAGTCTGATCATAGAGTGATCTGCAAGATGGAGAGCAGCCCTGTATCTGGAAATTATGGACTAACCGTTTTGTGAGATAAGAATATCTCTGACTTGTCCTCTCATATATTGGACTTGTACTGTAGTTGCAATATTTTATATTACTTTTGATGCATTTGCAATTGATCTGAGTCATTTGTGATTGATTATATGTTATTTATTTTATTTGTTTTAATTTATTTTGTGTTTTTTTTTTTTTACTTTTAGATGGTCATATATTCATTTATGTAGTAGAGAGTGCCCCCTAGCTTGGTTAATTTTATATTCTGTTTATTGGATTTTTTAGTTCTTTAAATTAAGGGAGACAGCTAAACTAATTTTTCTAGCATTATGTTGTCAGCCACAGAAAGATCCTCCAGAAGGCTCTCATATAATAGCCCAAACCAAGATTTACCTAGCCCTATTATAGACAAATCAATTGGTAGTCTATTTTCCTCTTTGGAGGAGTTAATTAAAACTGAACACAGGCACTGGTGGGATCTTGATACATTGAAGAAATATAAAAGAGAAAAAACAAATCCCTAGAGACCTGAGAGTATTCAAAAAGTGCTCTTTCAAAAAGGATGACAAATTGTTGAAGGATTGGTTTTCTGTATTAGATGACTGTTCCTTTAAGTTAATTGATCTCCTAATTACTCATAGGCAAAAACCAGTAGATGGGATTGCCATTGAGATTGAAACAGTACAAAAGAAGTTACATAACTTTAAGGAACATGAAGATTATCTGAAATTGAATAATCACACAAAATGACGGATAGTTTTCAGAAGGAAATAATCGAAAAGAAAAACTTAAAAATGGAATATGCCAAAGGCATTGTTTATACCTATAATAAGAAAGGCTCTATTAATGTGGTAGACAACAATGAACAGGATTGGGTAGTAGTACAAAATAAGAACAAAAATAAAAATAGAGGACATAATATTATAATCGCAATAATGAATCAAAGTATACAGTTAGCTCACATTCACATCAACACAGACAACAAAGTGACAATGGTAATTATCAAGATATATATAGCAATGGTAATTGGAGAGTAAGAGATATTAACCCCAATGACAATGGTTGGCGCAATATGAAATCATCCAACTGGGGGTATAATCGCCAACCCTATCAAATGAAACAACAAACATATGGGCCCAATAGACCATTCAGTGGGGGTAACTCACATAATCAAAATCGTCAGTTCATAACACAGAATAAATATCAGCCTTCGACAGAGAACTTTACATATAATAGACAGCCACCTCACTCTGAACATATATCTAACAACAGAAACACATAAGTTTTTTCTGAACCCCAGAATCTGAGAGAGGAAAGACCCTCTACATCAAACTCTAACAATGGGAATCATTTTTTAGGGGAGAGACCATTAGCCCCCTTATGGAACAGGAACAGGCCCTCTACCCCTGCGAATTCCAAAAAAAGATCCTTCCCAACTTTCAGATGATGAAGTGAGGATTTTGGGGAGAGGTCTGTCTTATTGTCCCCCGAATAAGCCTGACATTTTTAGTTTATATGTAGCTCTGAATGCTTTCACTAGAAAGCTGGCCTTACAAAGTTATTTTGTGGCCAAACAGCTTAAAAAGCAAAAAATAGAAATAGAAGGAAGACTATTCGTATGTTGATCTTTATCAGCAACTAGTACTTGATGATTTTAAAAAAAACCTTAGTTAATAATAAAGGAAGAAATTCATCTAAGATTGGTAAAATAAAGAATCTATGGCCAAATGAACGAAGGGCATTAAAAAACCTTATGAACGATCGGAACCTAGTGCTAGGCCAGGCTGAAAAAGGTGGGGGAATAGTACTGCAGAATTACGAGGACTATATACAACAGGCTAATCGTATCTTATTAGATCATAAGTATTACATGAAATTAAATAATGACCCCACTCTGGCTTTTGGCAAGATTCTAAAAGGTATTATAGAACAAGGTTTCGTAAAGAGAATTTTAAGCAAAAAAGAGAGAGCATATTTACTTCCCAATCATCCCAACATACCTTTCTATTACCACCCGCCTAAGGTTCATAACGACCATTTAAATCCACCAGGGAGGCCCATTATTGAGGGCATTAATAGCCTCACAGATCAGCTATCAGAGTATATTGATTTCTTTCTGCAAAAATATGTTGTTAATTTGACATCTTATATAAGGGATACAACAGATCTATTAAATAAACTATCAGACATTCGAAAGAAAGACGAATGTTTTTGGATCACTTGTGATGTTGGGGCCCTTTATTCCAATATTGATCATAAACTAGGAATAGAGGCCACACATACTTTTTTGGATAATGATATCTATTTACCCATTGTTCAACAGGATTTCATACTACAACATCTCTTTTATTTTATCTCACAACTATTTTCAGTTTCTGGATGAGTTTTATTTGCAGACAAAGGGGACGGCCATGGGTACCAGGTTCGCCCCCAGTTTTGCCAACTTGTTTATGGGAGTGTTCAAAGATCAATCTATCTATAACTCGAACTGGGGGGCAAACCTGGTATTCTATGGTCGCTATATAGATGACCTGTTATTTATTTGAGAGGGCTCCCTGGACACTGCGGTCCAATTTGTAAATGGCCTTAATAATAATACAATGGGTCTGTCATTCACACACACAATATACAGTCAGAAAGAATAGAATATTTGGATGTGGTCCTGGAGTGGGGTCCTAATAGGGGTGTTTTGTCTTCCACCTATATCAAGAGTGTTGACACTAACAACTTTTTGCATTTTGAGAGCAATCATTTGAATAGTTGGAAGACAAACATCCACTATAGCCAATTCAGAAGGATCCGTAGAAATTGTGGTACGATGGATCTCTATGAAAATCAATCTCAGATCTTGATTGAAAGATTTAGCGAGAAGGGCTACCCTAACCATATAATTCTGGATAGTTATAATAAGGCAAAAAACTTGAATAGAACATCAATTTTAGCCCCTAGAGCCAAATTTAAAGATGACCAGGAAAATTCTTCTTTGCAGAAACCAGCATTCATTACACAATTCAATACAGATCATAGACACATCAGGAAAATTATGAACACCCATTGGCCTATAATTCTCAAAGACCCTTACCTTAAGGGGACTTTGGAAAAAACCCAGAGACTAGTATTCAGACGGGCACCTACATTGAAACAAAAACTTGCACCTAGCAAGGTGGTAGTCTCTAAGAAAAATATTCACAATGGAACAAAGAAAAATCTAGGTATACATCAAGGCAAGTTGGGATCTTTTGAGTGTAACAAACCTAGATGCCTGATGTGCAAATACATCACCCATGGGAACAAAACAATCACATGTAACACCACAGGAGAGGCAATCAACATCAAATCACATCTTAGCTGTAACTCAGACTTCGTTATATATGTTCTAACCTGTGAGTGTGGTTCACAATATTTGGGCCACACATGTAGAAAGGTGCGAACAAGATGGAGTGAACATTTGCGCAACCTAAACAAATGTTCCATGAAGCACAGTGTCTCCAGACATAGCACAATCAAACATAATCGAAATTATAATACATTTGAAATTACCCCTTTGGAGAGTATTCCACGAACATCTGGACACAATAGATACACTCGTTTACGCCAGAGGGAAACCTTTTGGATATATTGTTTCCAATCCTTGTTTCCCTCTGGCCTAAATGAAGTATTAGATTTGGCTGCCTTTTAGTTTTTGCACTATAGGTGAGGAGATGATAGCACATTTAGAGCCAAGTTATATTTATGTTGTTTATATGTTACTGTAATGATACACATATTTATATAGTTAGAGAGAGCGATTATATAGTTTTCCATTTGTATAAGATATGGATGGAATATTTTTAGTATGATGCCTTTACACACATATATGCACCAATAATAGTGATTAATTTTACTTTTTTTATTTTATATTATTGTTAGGGTATTAATAGTTCCGTTAGCGAGCTATATCAATATTTGAGTTCTAGACATATAGATAGAATTAACACTACCTATCATTACACAACAAGGAAGAATGCACTTTTATTATATATTTCTTTTTTTATCATTTAATATTTTTTTCCACAACCATTCAGCTATATGCACATATAGATATACACTGATTATGTTTCACACATTTATAGATAATCACATTAGATGATTACACTACACACTTGAGATTACACACAAGATTCCCAAATTAGGTTTTTACTATATTTTACACATAAACACATGTAGATAGATGTATGTGGATGATGTTTCCACTACATAGAGATTACCTTACTGTATGTATTACTACACATTTATATTTCAAACAATATTACCCTATAACACACACAAAGAGGATATATTTAGATTATATACTTATGTTTAATATATGATAGCTAACGTCAGATATAAGGCTCCATGATGTTTTTTATAACAGGCAAATCCCCTAACAACTGATGACAATTATTTTGACAGGTTAGAGTATTGGAAAATATTCCTGGTTAGCAACTAGTGACGAACCTGACAGGATTTTCTTTGATTGGTCGATTGCTAATCACATGGCAGAATAAGACTCCAATCAGGTGCCCTATAAGCACATAATGGAGTGTATATAAGGATCAAGAAGATATGCTTGGGTCACATAGCATACATAATAGTATGGATTAAATATAATATACATACTACACATATTTTTAGATCTAACCATTTAGCTACTAGGCATCATTAACAAGAGCAAAGACTTGTTTGGCGATGTTATGAGCATCAATAATAGAACTGCCTAGTCACTAGTGACGTTGCAAATATGAGATTTTATGATTGGTCTCTATACACGTGACCTTAATAGTTAAATATGGGCCAATAATAGAACAGCCTAGTAATAGAAATGCCTAGTAACTAGTGATGTTGCAAATATGAGATTTTATGATTGGACTCTATACACATGTGACCTTAACAGTCCAATAGGGTTCAATAATAGAACTGCCTAGTAACTAGTGATGTTGCAAATATGAGATTTTATGATTGGTCTCTATACACATGTGACCTTAACAGTCCAATAGGGGACAATAATAGAACTGCCTAGTAACTAGTGATGTTTTAATTATAAGATTTTATGATTGGTCTCTATACACATGTCACCTTAACAATCCAATAGGGGTCTATTCCACACAAGCTGCACACTGCAGATTAGATAAAACATCAGGGACTCATGAAAGAGAGCAATGGATCTATGACACAACAATTTTAAAATAAAGTAAGCAAACATACCATATATTCCACTAAGTATAAAGCAGTATCGAGGCTGGTCTCCCAATTTAGGTATTTTTGAAAAATAGCTTTTATTTTTGCATAAAACTTAACTTTGTGGACACAACGCAATATTACAATCAGATATTGCATAAAGGTGTGATTAGGGTGCTATACTGTAAGTGTTCCATCAGATTTCAAATATGTGTTATACATTGTAATTGTTATTAGGTACTGTTTCACAAATAAACTTTAATTGTACACACATGTGTTTAATCATGCCTCCAAGGGTGTGTGTTTTATCCTTTGTTCTAATTGGTTATTCATTGTATAAAGGTTTAGGAGATAGTAAGGTGCCTATATGCCTGAGGAAACAGCGATTTTATAGCCGAGAATCGAGTTGCATTAGGGGGGCTAAATGTCTATGCCCTCCTATCACTTGAAGCTTTTGTTTTTATGTGAGTTTTAATAAACCTTGTGTTACATAAGCCAAGTGTTGGCACCTTACTTTTACCCCTATCGCTCTTTGGGGCGAACTGCATTGAGTACTCTATCTGGGTACTGCATCTGGTGTTCCTGAGTGTTACCTGCTGCCTGGGTTAGCTGATACACCCTGAGTTATTAGCCTGCTACCACAAGCACACAAGTGTGCTTCAGCTAATTGTGAGTATCCATTTGGCTTTCTATTCAGTGTGGGATTTGTTACATCTCTGATCTAAACATGAGGCGCCCCTTTGTCTTTTGTATCCACTCCAACAAAACTGTAGCGGAACTAACTGATGGGGAAACTCCCTTACCCACACGAAAGGCCTTCCAATCCACCCAGTGCCTGACGCTAAGTAGCCGGAGCCAGCGACGCCCTCGCCAGGGAACTCAGCACATGCCACCCTTGGCCACCTGCCAAAGAAATGAAGGGCAAGAAGATGCAAATATGAAAAAAACAGAAAAAGGCGCTCCAATGGTGCAGAAAATCACAATTTGTATCAATACATCACTCTACAGAATGATACTTACAAAAGCGGAGCACTATGTGGCAGTGCAAATCAGGCAAGCTGGATAGATCAGAGCCCACCTGCTGGCTCACTCCAGATCGTGGATATATCAATGGTTGAAAAGTGGCGCACTGTATTGTAGTGCAAGTCAAACAAGCTGGGTTAATATGATCCCACCAGCTAGCTCACTCAGGCAAACAGGTACCAGATCCACAGTTGAAATAAAAGTAAAAAAAACAATCAGTTTATGATAAAAAACAAAATAACCTCTATGCATAGAGGACTATTTATTGGAGCAAAAAAAATATATTTAAAACTTGAATATAATCTGCAATGCGTTTCAAAGTGCTTATAGCACTCTTTCCTCAGGCACATGATGAGCCGATAAGTTAATATTGTGCTGCAAACAATGTAGCACAAAACATTGCAAATATCTAACAACCACTGGGGAGGAAGCAGAAAGATAATTGATAGCAAAAACTAAACTCATGTTGTCACACTAGAAACTAGCTGATCTGTTACCTAAATGTTCACCCCACAGCTTGATAGCTACTACTATAGGAAACAGTTCTAGCAAAGTCAAGTTTCTAGTCAAGCCCCGCTCCGACCATGAATGAGGCCAAGGCTCGGCGCTCCAAGCACCTCCAAAGTACGCTACCATAGCCATGCACCCTTGCCGCATCAAGGAATAAGTGCAAGGATTGACTAGACACCGGCCGATCCCTCTACAGCAACATACCTTAAAAACCCAGACAGACAGAAACAAAACCCAAACTTTCAAATCCTCCCTCATGTCATCAGAAATCATACATTTCTTTTGCTCTCTACCTCCTCCTTTCAACTGAGCTCCAACCTGCGATTTAACATCCTTCCCATTAGGATAACATAGCAGGCAAAGTTCAATAAACCCAAAAGCGACTGTAACTTCTTAACCGGCAGCCATTTTGCCGCTTCAGCCAATGTAGCCGCATCAAGCATGCATTCTACCTTCTCCCTGGGCAAGCGACATTTAACTTTTCTGGAGTATCGATTTCAATACCCAAAAAGGCCAGGCCCTGGGTTTTTTGCTCTGCTAAGAGAACTCCAAAATGGGAAGCAGGTCTCTCATTACAGACATGAGTTTCATGCATTTGTTCAACCCCACTCATCCTACTAAAAGAAAGTCGTCAAGGGCAAAAATGTACTGAGCCTCTCAAAGAATGCACAGGAAACTAAACAGCCCATAGATAGACAATGATCAACATAGTAAGAAACCTCAAACCATCAACCCATCAAGTAAAAGGATGCCGGATGAATTGGGAGCAAACGAAAGGCTGAGTCTATGTCTAACTTTGCCATTAAAGCTCCCACCCTGCCTCACGGACCAAGGCCATGGTCTGGTCAAAAGACTGGTAATGAACAGAACTAATTTCAGGGTCAATAATGTAATTAACCGATCTACCCTTTGGGTAAGACAAATGTTGGATTAAACAGAATTTCCCTGTCTCCTTCTTAGGAACTATTTCCAAAGGTGAAATATCCAGACCAATAAGAGGGTGCTCCCAAAAGGGGCCAGCCATACGGCCTAAACATAGCTTCTTCTCCAACTTTTCCCTGACCACCTGAGAATGCTCATGAGCAGACTTCAGATTCCTATGCTGCTGAGCTCTCTTTACCTTACCCGACACAGGGATCTGGAAACCCTTGCAAGTCCCCTTCAGTAGCAATACTGCCACATCCCTGTTTGGATAAGCTCTGAGCCAAAACTAAAGAGCATCCAGCCTTAGAGGCATTGGCGCTCTTCTTTACCAGTAGGCTATACTACACCTTGAATGCATTTTTGTTACTATACCAAATAAAATATGTTCACAAATGAGCTCCCAGTGCAAATGCTGTTCCCTATTCACATACTCTAGGATGAAAAACCCATTTTTATCTGAGAATTGTTAACTTTTTGCATCTCTTATTTTGAAGGAAGAGGTCTTGATTAGACCAAGAAATAAATATTAATGTTAACAAACTAACTTGTAGGGACCACATACATGGTACTTATTATCACCTAATTATCCAACACTGATATTGTGGTTTCTGAGAACTTGTTATTATAATTGTCAGAAACTTATGTCAGAAACCTACTAGCCTACACCTCTTGGAGGAGGGGACTATCAAACATTTACATATAAATCCTTCCACCAGCGGTTATCTCATTGCTTGGTATTCAATCTTTTCTACTGATTGCTATAGAGAGCCTCGCTACTGAAATACTGCAGTCTAGCAAACGGCAGCACTTCTAAATCATACCTGTTGACCTACTTGTTCCCAGCTAAACAGCCTCTCAGCTCCTTGAGTCTCCTTTTGGCAAGAAGCTGTTCCTGCTTATTCACAGAACTCCATTCCATTCACTGCTTCCGGAGCTACCTAGGGGGTGTGGCCTCACACGACAAGGGATAACAGCGGCCAGCCTCACTCTTGCCCCCATACCCCACCGAAACACAACCTCCATACACAGATCACGTATCATTTGTCTGTGTATGCTACAGCCTCACATCGCAAAGGATCTCAGCCTCCAGCCTGACTCTTGATCCTGCACTGCACTGGAACACAGCCACCATAAACAGATTTCCTTCCATCTGTCTGTGTATGCTGCAGCCTCTTAGTGCTTCAGACTTCAGACCAACTTCGCTGAAGCAGAGTAAGCAACTGCTTACAAAACAATTAAGATAAAACACCTATGTATTAACTTACCTGAAAGCTCATTACCTTACTACTGGAATATACAAACATTCCAGTCATAGGAAGTGTAATAGCTTTTCTGGTACACATTCACTACATGTACTTTATTTAATTGTTCAACGTATTGGTAATACATATTTCAACAGCTGTGAACCTTAATTGAGACTTAGGGGCCTATCTATCAAGCTCCGAATGGAGCTTGATGCCCTGTGTTTCTGGCGGGCCTGCAGGCTCACCAGAAACAGCATTTATGAAGCAGCGGTCACAAAGGCCGCTGCTCCATAACCTGTCCGCCTGCTCGGAGCAGGCGGACAGACATCGCCGGAAATCAACCCGATCGAGTACGATCCGGTTGATTGACACCCCCTGCTGGCAGCCCATTGGCCGCGAGTCTGCAGGGGGTGTCGTTGCATCAGCAGCTCTTGTGAGTTGCTGGTGCAATGCTTAATACGGCGAGCTTATTGCTCGCTGTATTCAGCAAGGTCTGGCGGACCTGATCCGCACTGTCGGATTGTGTTATGAAAGGTACAAAAAGGGGGTCATCCGTTATATTAACAGGAATTGTTTTTGATTTTGGCTTGAGTATGAGATCTCTGTTCATTTCTTGAACTCCTATTTTTGTTTTTTTCCAGAAAATGTGGGTCGTATTTCTTTTCTTTGAACCTTTGTGTTAATATTTCTGATTGTATTGCATATTGATTTATGTCTGAACAGTTTTTTCTAATTCTAATGTATTGATTTGGGAATATTTGTTTTCCATTTGGTTAGGTGGCAACTGTCATTGTGAATATATTTATTTGCGACTGTTTTTTCGAAAAATGTCTTTGTAGTGATCTCATTGTCTATTATTTTTATCTCTATGTCTAAGAAATGAATGATATTGGCACTTGATTCATGTGTAAAACTGAGGCCTAGTGTGTTGTTATTTATATCTTCTATGAAAAGTTCTAGTAATTCTGGTTCCCCCTTCCAGATGATGAACAAATCGTCTATATATCAGTAATAGTGCACAAGGTTCGCCCCCCAGGGACTGGAATTAATATAGTAGTTTTCAAAATATCCCATAAATAAATTGGCGTAGCTGGGGGCGAACCTTGTGCCCATTGCGGTACCTTTATGTTGTAGATAAATATCTTTGTTAAAAAGAAAGGAGTTATTGTATAATATGAAGTTGATGCAGTTTATAATGAATGCATTTTGTTCTTTATTTAAATCATGATCTTTATCTAGAAAAAATGTTGTGGCCTTTAAACCTTTTTGATCTGAAACTCCTGCAAACCTTTTTGAAGGTACATAGTTTCAGCAACTATACGGAAAATGCCTCCACCTAATTTGGTAATCTGAAACTCCTGCAAACCATTTGAAGGTACACAGTTTCAGCTACTTAACGGAAAACACTTTCATCATATCTGGCAACCTGAAACTCCCGCAAACCTTTTGAAGGTACATAGTTTCAGAAACTATACGGAAAACGCCTCTACTAATTTGGCAATCTGAGACTCCTGCAAACCATTTGAAGGTACACAGTTTCAGCAACTTTACAGAAAACATTTTCACCCTATTTAGCAACCTGAAACTCCTGCAAACCTTTTGAAGGTATCCAGTTTCAGTAACTCAACGGAAAACGTTTCAATCTTATCTAGTAATTTGAAACTCCTGCAAATTCCTACAAACCTTTTCGAAGGTAAAAGTTTCAGCAACCTCATGAAAGATTGCCCTCAACACTTCAGGACTTTTGTTTCCTAAATATTAGCTACTGCTAGAACAAAATACGGCAAAGAATAAATATCATTTCCACTATATAAAGGCTGAGCTTTTTCAACCAATCAGGTACCTCGAATTTCGATACCCAATAATTGATCATTGGACACTCCTCCTAACTGTGAGTACTAACATATATACTATCGGATCCCAATATCATAAATGACACCACATTCAGTGTGTCTTCTATTTGCAAATACTCACTAACGGAGCTCCATAAAAACTAGACTTTAAAAACATACGATCATATACAAGAACTTTAGTACTACTGTCTTGTTAGATCATCACTAGATATCACTGTTTCTTTTCTATATTTTACTTAAACATATTTTACTCAAATGTATTGATAGCAAGGTAATAGAGCTCTTTACCGTTTTTAATAGTTTCTTTTATTTTTATACATTGTACTTTTCGATGTGATTTGATCATATTTTAGCGTTATTATTAAATATTATAATATTTTCACCCTCTTACAAAAATTTTTTTCAATTTATTATAACCATCTTGCATAGCCTATATTTATTTTTCATGTAAACCACATATTATAATTTTTTATTCACAGTCCAGCTCCCCTTACCTGCTTACACATAACCAATTACTAACAGTTGTTTGAAGGAACCACTGTCTTTTAGGGTCGAGCAATTTATTAATATTTTAGGTGCACTCACTCTACACTGCTTTTACCACGCCCAATCAAAGACTACCGTGAGCTAAACAAAAGAACTTTGAAAAACAGACATCCCTTGCCTCTGATTCCGGAGCTTGTGGAAAGGTTGCAGGGAGCAAAAATCTTTACTAAACTTGACCTCAGAGGAGCTTAAAACCTTATCCGAATAAGACCTGGGAATGAGTGGTTAACCACCTTCAGAACAAGATACAGCCTTTTTGAGTATACTGTGATGCTATTTGATCTATGTAATACCCCTGCAACCTTCCAGAACTTCATCAATGAAATATTTCTTGACCTGCTTGACGTCTTCATCTACCTTGATGACATACTAATATAATCTGAGAATCTTCAGCAACATATAGTTCATGTTAGAACTGTCCTCATCCTCACAAGGTTACGTCTACATAGTCTATATGTAGAGGCTGAAAAGTGCATTTTCTATAGTAACAACGTATCATTCCTTGGTTATCGGATAACTCCTACAGGAATACATATGGAAGACGAAAAAATCAATACAATTTTACGTTGGCCAAGTCCCACCTTTAAGAAAGAAGTTCAAAAGTTCATGGGGTTTGCCAACTTCTACAGAAAGTTTATTAAAGGATTTACACATATCTCTCACCGATCTTACTAAACAAAATTACCCCTACCATTGGACCACTAAAGCACAAGACGCTTTCGACTATCTTAAGAAAAGGTTCACTACAGCACCAATTCTCCAGTTCCCAGATCCAACTCAACAATACATTCTAGAGGTGGAAGTGTCTGAACATGCAATTGGGGCAGTTCTCTCCCAGAAATAATCTCTACAAGAACCCATACACCCCATTGCTTACTACTCACGTGTATTGTCACCCACAGAATTTAATTACCCCATAGGGGAGAAAGAGTTGTTGGCTACTGACTACTGATTCCACCCTACCTAAGGAACAACTTACAAAGGCGAAAGATGGCTTATTCTACCATGACAACAGATTATATGTCCCTCAATCAATGAGTAAAGATCTTTTCTGACTTACTCACGACAACCCTCTAGCAGGACACCCTGGAGCTAAAAAAACTATACACCTACTCGAAAGGACCTTCTGTTGGCCTACTATCATTAATGACACCATCTGTTACGTGCAATCATGTCACACCTGCACTACTTCAAAATCTGATAGACAATATCCCTTCAGTTTGCTTCTACCTCTAGACACTCCTACAGAACCATGGAAGGAGATTGCCATGGACTTTATCGTCAAACTACAAAAGTCTGAAAACAATAACACCATACTGGTGGTTGTGGATCTCTTCATCAAAGTGGTACATTTTATCCCTTACCATTGGTTACCCTCACCTTCTCAAACAGCACGGCTTTTTCTGGACAACGTAGTCCAGACCGTTTCAACAACATGTCTCAGATATTTAAGACTATCCAAAGCAATATTGATGATGCAAAGCACAGACAAAAGATTTATTACGATTCTAAAAGACGCTCCCCTCCTAATTACTCAATTGGGGATCTGGTCTGGTTATCCACCAGAAACCTACATCTTCACACACCCTGCCAAAAATTATCTAGTCTGTTTGTTGGACAGTTCAGGATACTCTGACTAATTAACCCTTATTCTGTCACCCTAGACATACCATCCTCTTACAAGATACATCCAACCTTCCACGTCTCCCTGATTAAACCCTATCGCTTCACACATGCACCCCTTCCTGATAACATGCCATCAAACACTACTATACATTTTGATGAAGAATATTAAGTTGACAGTATTCTGGATTCTCGCTGGTACAAAGGTGTATTCCAATACCTTGTGCATTGGTCTGGTTACCGTTCCAAAAAATGACTCATGGGAACCTTCCACTAATATATCAGCTCCACGATTGGTCTCCCTTTTTCACCGTAGGCATCCTGATCGCCCTTGGCCTTGATCCGCGGAGCAGAAACCTACTAACCTACGCCTCTTGGAGGAGGGGACTATTAAACATTCACCTATAAATCCTTCCACCAGCAGTTACCTCATTGCTTTGTATTCAATCTTTTCTACTGATTGCTATAGAGAGCCTCGCTACTGAAATACTGTAGTCTAGCAAACAGCAACACTTCTAAATCATACCTGTTGATCTACTTGTTCCCAGCTAAACAGCCTCTCAGCTCCTGGAGTCTTCTTTCGGCAAGAAGCTGTTCCTGCTTGTTCACAGAACTCCGTTCCGTTCACTGCTCCCGGAGGTACCTAGGGGGTGTGGCCTCACACGGCAATGGAATCACAGTGACCAGCCTCACTCTTGCCCCCACACCCCACCGGAACACAGCCTCCATACACAGATCACGTATCATTTGTCTGTGTATGCTACAGCCTCACATCGCAAAGGATCTCAGCCTCCAGCCTGACTCTTGCTCCTGCACTGCACTGCACTGGAACACAGCTGCCATGCACAGATCTCCTTCCATCTGTCTGTGTATGCTGCAGCCTCTTAGTGCTTTAGACTTCAGACCAACTTCGCTGAAGCAGAGTAAGCAACTGCTTACAGAACAATTAAGGTAAAACACCTACGTATTAACTTACCTGAAAGCTCATTATCTTACTACTGGAATATACAAACATTCCAGTCATAGGAAGTGTAAAAACTTTTCTGGTACGCATTCACTATATGTACTTCATTTAGTTGTACAACGTATTGGTAATACATATTTCAGCGGTTGTGATCCTTAATAGAGACATGGGGCGTGATTACATATACAATGCAGGCTTCAGTGCAAGCGATGCAACCCGCGCCGCCCGTAATTTCACCTCGCACATCAGGGTATTACATATACGGCGTAGGCAGCGCATAAAGTGCTGTAAGTAGGATAAACTAGTGATGTCCAGAAATACAAATTTCTGGAGTCGCCAGTGACTTACGGCACTTTAGAAACTGCCGGCGCCTAAGAAAAGTAAAGAAAATAACAAATCACCGTAAAAGTCTAACACGCCTCACGAAAATAAGCCTGATATGTAAAAACCCCTATATCCGCAATTCCCCCTCTCACTACTATTAATAAATGTATTAACCCCTAGACCGACAACCCCCCACAACGCAATAAGCCTAATTAAACTATTAACCCCTATATCCGCCATCACACCCACACTGCAAGTAATAACTAAATTATTAACCCCTACATCCGCCAACCCCCACATCTTCAATAAACCTATTAAAGTATTAACCCCTAAACCGACAAAGCCCACAACTCAATACACCTATTAAAGTACACGATTAAAAATGGCGTCCCTTGAATTCCTATTGGCTGATTTGAGCCTTCAAATTCAAATCAGTCAATAGGATAAGAGCTACTAAAATTCTATTGGCTATTCAAATCAACCAATAGAATTACAGTAGCTCTTATCCTATTGGCTGATTTGAACAGCCAATAGGATTTCAGTAGCTTTCATCCTATTGGCTGATTTGAATTTGAAGGCTCAAATCAGCCAATAGGAATTCAAGTGTCATGGTTGTCTACTCCTGTACCTTTAATTTGGGCATCATCAATGAGTTCTCTCCCTACTTAAGTTCCCTCCTTCAGATTACCTGTGCTTAGTAATTTGCTACAGTACTCAGGTGTTACCTGAGCCTTCCGTGAAGAGACCTCGCCCAGTTTCCTGTTCAGATGACTCCTCCCTGCCTTACAGATTCAGTCCCTACTCGTTCTCATCTTTGACCATAGAGCGACAGACAGTAATCTCTAGGATTACTATTGAGAGCGTCGTTGGCAGATAAGTACCTTGTCTTACCTTCCTGTCTCTACAGCTGTCAGCGGCCACACTCAGCAAACGCTGTCGGTGCCTGACGTCATCCTCCCCACCTCCGGTTGCACGGACTCACCGGAGCCTATCTAGCAGATTACAAACAACACTGCCACTACAGATCCCGGAATCTTGCTGCTTGTTACAAGGACGATCAAATTGGTAACGTACATAAGCTTTAGAGCTGTATATTGAACTGCTCCTGCCGTAGTCTATACTCTTCTGTGAAGCTCTAATGTGATCTGCTGCCAACTTACTAAACTAACCATATTCCTGCTTGCACATGCTGTCTATATAAACCTGACTGTGTATAACACGCTAAGTTCTGTGCTTTTGTGGGTTTCTGTGTGCTCCTCAGTGATCAGTGTTTATTCAACTGCTGCTGCTGTGTTTACCGTATAAACTGTGCTTAATCCTGTGTACAGACCTCTAGCCTCTCTGCAGATTTACTTGATTCCATCTGCACCTCAGAGTTGCAGGGGTTTCATTGTCCAGTATTTCTATATTATTCCACCCTCTCATATATGTTATCTCTCACTCTGTTTCCATGCAGTAGTGACCCTCAGATCTATGAGCAAAAACAAGGTTCTTGTTAAATCTTATGAACCTACAGTTTGATGTGAGACTGAGTGGTCCTGCAGAAAAAAAATACACGCTTCCATTGACATACCCCTTAACATCAAGAGACACCATTTTTAATTGTGTACCTTGAATTCCTATTCAGTGTACGGTGGAGATCGTATAAAGAGGATCCTCCACGCTCCATGGCTCCGTGGTCACCGGTCTTCAGTTCCAGGCTCGCCGGTCTTCAGTTCCAGGGTTGCCGGTCTTCAGCTCCGCGGTCATCGGTCATCAGCTCCTAGGTGGGGGATTTTACTGTTGGGGGGGTTGTGTATATTCTTGAAAAAGAGCTGATGATCTTGGGGCAATGCCCTGCAAAAAGCCATTTTAAGGGCTGCTGGTATTTTAATAGATTATGGGGTGTTTTTATTTTAGGGGGGCTTTTTTATTTTCATAGGGATTAGGTATAATTTTTGTAAAATTTGGTAATTTTCTTTATTATTTTCTGTAATCTTAGATTTTTTTATTTTCTGTAATTCAAGCTTAAAGGGACAGTCTACTCCAGAATTTTGATTAGACTGTCCATTTAATTTATACTTAGTTTATTTGTATTTTTAAAGTAGTGTTAGTTTTTTTAAATTTAATAGTAACTTTACATCTAGATTATGAGTCTTGAATTAGGCTTAAAAAGCAGCGTTGGCCGGTCCCAATGCTCTTTAACGCCCGCTGGTATTACGAGTATTGCAGGTACAGGTGTACCGCTCACTTTTTTGGCCAGACTGGGAAATAACGCAAATCCACTTACGTTAATTGCGTATCCTATATTTTCAAAGGGACTTGCATATCGCCGGTATTACGAGTCTGACCAAAAGTGAGCGGTAAACCCTCTCCTGTCAAGACTGGTACCACATTTTAAAGTCAGTAGTTAAGAGTTTTACACTACAACGCTGTAGCATAAAACTCTTAACTAAAGTGCTAAAAAGTACACTAACACCCATAAACTACCTATTAACCCCTAAACCGAGGCCCTCCCACATCGCAAACACTAAAATAAATATTTTAACCCCTAATCTGCCAAACCGGACATCGCCACCACTATAATAAATATATTAACCCCTAAACTGCCGCACTCCCGCATCGCAAACACTATTTAAATATTATTAACCCCTAATCTGCCGGCCCTAACATTGCCGCCACCTACCTACATTTATTAACCCCTAATCTGCCACCCCAACATCGCCGCCACTATAATAAGGTTATTAACCCCTAAACCTAAGTCTGACCCTAACCCTAACACCCCTAACTTAAATATAAATTAAATTACTACAATTAACTAAATTATTCCTATTTAAAACTAAATACTTACTTATAAAATAAACCCTAAGCTAGCTACAATATAACTAATAGTTACATTGTAGCTAGCTTAGGGTTTATTTTTATTTTACAGGCAACTTTGTATTTATTTTAACTAGGTACAATAGTTATTAAATAGTTATTAACTATTTAATAACTACCTAGCTAAAATAAATACAAATTTACCTGTAAAATAAAACCTAACCTAAGTTACAATTACGCCTAACACTACACTATAATTAAATTAATTACCTAAATTAAATACAATTAATTACAATTAAATAAAATTATCTAAAGTACAAAAAAAAACCCCACTAAATTACAGAAAATAATAAAGAAATTACAAGATTTTTAAACTAATTACACATAATCTAATCCCCCTAACAAAATAAAAAAATCCCCCTCAAAATAAAAAAGCCCTACCCTACACTAAATTAAAAAAAGCCCTTAAAAGGGCCTTTTGCGGGGCATTGCCCCAAAGTAATCAGCTCTTTTACCTGAAAAAAATTACAATTACCCCCCCAACTTTAAAACCCACCACTCACACACCCAAACCTACTCTAAAACCCACCCTATCCCCCCTTAAAAAAACCTAACACTAACCCCCTGAAGATCACCTTACCAGGAGACGTCTTCACCCAACCGGGCCGAAGCCCTCAACGAAGCTGGGAGAAGTCTTCATCCAAGCCGGGCAAAATGGTCCTCCAGATGGGCAGAAGTCTTCATCCAGACAGCATCTTCTATCTTCATCCATCCGGCGCGGAGCGTGTCCATCTTCAAGACATCCGATGCGGAGCATCCTCTTCTTCCGACGGCTAAACACAGAATGAAGGTTCCTTTAAATTACATCATCCAAGATGGCGTCCCTTCAATTCTGATTGGCTGATAGAATTCTATCAGCCAATCGGAATTAAGGTAGAAAAAAATTGCATCAGCCAATAGGATTGAGCTTGCATTCTATTGGCTGCTTGGAACAGCCAATAGAATGCGAGCTCAATCCTATTGGCTGATTGGATCAGCCAATAGGATTCTACCTTAATTCTGATTAATTCTTCTTAATTCTTAATTCTACCTTAATTCCGATTGGCTGATAGAATTCTATCAGCCAATCGGAATTGAAGGGACACTATCTTGGATGACGTCATTTAAAGGAACCTTCATTCTGTGTTTAGCCGTCGGAGGAAGACGATGCTCCGTGTCGGATGTCTTGAAGATGGACCCGCTCCGCGTCGGATGGATGAAGATAGAAGATGCTATCTGGATGAAGACTTCTGCCCGTCTGGAGGACCTCTTCGCCCGGCTTGGATGAAGACTTCTCCCGGCTTCGTTGAGGACTTTGGCCCGGTTGGGTAAAGACGTCTCCCGGTAAGGTGATCTTCAGGGGGTTAGTGTTAGGTTTTTTTAAAGGGGGATTGGGTGGGTTTTAGAGTAGGGTTGGTTGTGTGGGTTGTGGGTTTTAATGTTGAGGGGGGAATTGTAATTTTTTTTACAGGTAAAAGAGCTGATTACTTTGGGGCAATGCCTGCAAAAAGGCCCTTTTAAAGGCTATTTGTAATTTAGTGTAGGGTAGGGCTTTTTTTTTTGGGGGTGCTTTTTTATTTTGTTAGGGGGATTAGATTAGGTGTAATTAGTTTAAAAATCTTGTAATTTCTTTATTATTTTCTGTAATTTAGTGGGTTTTTTTTTTTGTACTTTAGATAATTTTATTTAATTGTAATTAATTGTATTTGATTTAGGTAATTAATTTAATTGTAGTGTAGTGTTAGGTGTAATTGTAACTTAGGTTAGGTTTTATTTTACAGGTAAATTTGTCTTTATTTTAACTAGCTAGTTATTAAATAGTTCATAACTATTTAATAACTATTCTACCTAGTTAAAATAAATACAAAGTTGACTGTAAAATAAAAATAAACCCTAAGCTAGCTACAGTGTAACTATTAGTTATATTGCAGCTATTTTAGGGTTTATTTTATAGGTAAGTATTTAGTTTTAAATAGGAATTATTTAGTTAATTGTAGTAATTTTATTTAGATTTATTTAAATTATATTTAAGTTAGGGAGGGTTAGGGTTAGACTTAGGTTTAGGGGTTCATAAGTATAATGTAGGTGGCGGGCAGTATCCGGAGCGGCAGATTAAGGGTTAATAATATAATGTAGGTGTCAGTTATGTCGGGGGCGGCAGATTACGGGTTAATAAGTGTAAGATTAGGGGTGTTTAGACTCAGGGTTCATTTTAGGGTGTTAGGTGTAGACATAACTTTTATTTCTGAAACTTTTTGGTAGAGAGAAACTCTAACTCAACAGACTGATAAACTGATACAGACTCATAGCCAGAAGTCTTATAGAATAATTGTGTGTATATATGTGTAAAAAACACAACAGAGTAAGATACTCTGTAATCTTTACTAATAATAATATTGATGAAATATCAATTTATTATACACAACTGTCACTGTATGTTACAGATTGACCATATATTAGTACAGCTCTATCCTTCTAATTCAACTCAATACTGTCTACTTATGGGTAGCATACTCTGTATATTATAATAGGGTGGTAAGAGTACCATGTATCCTGTTAAAGAGATTAATACTGTTGTAGCTGGTGGTTTTTAACCTAATGTGTTAATCTTTAAATGTCAGATTGGTACTCCACGTAAAGAGGAGCCCCTACTATATTCTATCCAATAGTGTGTTCTTAATATTACCCACACTTGTTTGGATGGCTTCCGTGTTTATGCTTGGAATATTCAATATTGTGATTCACAAACATTAGTTGTAAGCTCTTAATATTCTGTTGTGACCCGTAAATTGGGTATGCTGAAATAGCTTCATAGGATTAATATAGGCTCATATGTTTGGCGTAGCACTTGTGCACTATGATGAGTTGGGTGTGCTAAAACAGCTTGATAGATTTATTATATGCTCTTGTGTTTTGGCGTAACTCTTGTATACTATGAATTGATAATACCCACTCAAATAAATCTAAGTTCAGCACACTTGTTATGGGTTCGTATGTTTGGCATGACACTTAAATATCATATGTTAGATCAGTGCCCACTCTCTTGGGATGCTTATTATAATATCATATGTCTGGCATAACACTTGGGTACCCTATTTGAAAGCTGTGCCCGCTAAAGTAAATCCAAATTCAGCACATTATTTATTAACTTGTATATTTGGCACAACACTTGTATACCATGTACAGGAGCATGTCAACTCAAGTCAGACAAAGTTCAGCACACTTGTTGTAGGTTCATATGTTTAGCGCAAAGTTTGTATATCATGTACTGGAGCAGTGCCCATAAACATAAGTAAAAACTCAGCACACATACAGATTCCAAGCTATAGCTATTCAGGTAGAGCTAGTCAATTGATGTAGCACATTGTAGTTAAAAATATTTATCATACCACAGGCTAGTTTTAAACGTATATTTGTAGCGTAACAGTTATTCTCAGATGAGTGAGAAAGATATTCATTAGTTTGATAGAGGGTTTAAGTGCTGCTACCTCGATCACATATGCTGTCAAATTTCAGCACACATCCATATTGCAGGCTGCTGCAGTTCAATTGGAGCTAATGGCGCAAAGTTTGTATACCGTGTATTAGAGCAGTGGCCATTAACATAAGTAGAAACTCAGCACACATACAAAATACAAGCTATAACTACTCAACTAGAGCCAATCGATTTTAATATGGTGTATTGTAATTTAAAACATTAATAATACCACAAGTTGGTTGTAAGCTTATAACTGTAGCGTAACGGTTATTTGCAGATAAGTGAGAGAGATGTTCATTAATTAAATAGAGAGTTTTAAGTGCAGCTGACTCGACCACAGATGCTATCAAATTTCAGCACACATACATATTACAGGCTCCCGCAGTTCGATTGGAGTTACTGTTGACCACACTGCTCAGTTTTTTGCCGGTACAATAAGTGCACTCTTGCCCGGTATTAGTTAAATCCTCTGCCAGTATTTTGTATTTAAATTACTAATTTGTGAGATAGAGTTTCCGGTACACGGTCTGTGTCAAATGATTGCTACAACTAAGCCCCACTCCCAGGTATACTACTCTAGTATCATTTGCCCTTTGGGCCTGTCTATTGAATATTGAGCATATAAGATCAAATATTATTGGATTATGACAGAGATAATAACCAACTTGAGCTAGTGTATTAATTAAGTTTGAACAGGTTTAGTAATACAGCATTCTAAGGCTAATCTAAAAATACAGGAGCTCCAGGACTCCTCACCAATTCCCTAATGTCCCTAACATGTTTCGCCCTAACGGCTTTCTCAAAGGGTGAGCGCGCCGCTCACTTGCTGGTTATTTAAAAGGTTTCAAGTCCCTCCTTTCGGATGACGTCTTCCTCCCTACTTGGAAATAGATGCTTTCCTATTGGACCACCTTGTCTTCACTGATGAGATCTACATATTGTTATAATTTGGTTGCTGATCATATTCCTATGTTGTATATTAAAGTTCTTATCAAAAGACTGTTTTATTCATATCAAAACTGTCTGTCTGTTTATTGGGACCAATCGATATAAGAAAGCATTTAGAATATTATAATGTTAATACCCATGACTCTGTTTCCATAGGTATCTATTTTGTATGTTTGTTATTTTGTATCAGAAACAATAAGGTTATTGTCATCAGATTTTTCTTACTCTTAAGTATCTCTTTTATGGAACAACAGATGTCAGATAATCATTTACAGTGTAGCATTGTGATATTAACTCCTAAGTGTACTGTGCTATTATCAAAAATGAGAATTATGTTTTAGTGAAGTAGTGAAAAATATAAAATAAAATAAATAAATAAAATATTGGGCAAAGCTTGTGAAATTAAAGGTGCTTAAAATTGATGTGCTACCGATGTTATTGTATCATTTTTGGGGACGTATTAGTCCAATTGTGTGACTTTTTTATACAAAAATTAAAAGAATTCGTATATTTACATAAACACCAATGCTATTAAGTGATGATACCTGTTGTTTAGTAAAAGTCTAACAAAATGGTATCCCAATTGATATTGTGGAATTAACTAAAATCAGTGAATTAAAACTTTATTTAAGAGGAATAAATCTTTAAATGTTTTTTTAGGGTGATAGTGTAGAAGTTGTGTTTGATAAATTTAATAACTAGATTTTAAATATTACTTCTTGATAATTGCATATCCAATTTCATGAAAGAAGATTTTATTTTCTTGTTATAGATTGGATCTTATATTTGGTAGTTACTGATGCATATAATTCTTAAATATATGTTATGTTAAATATGTAATGAGTTCTCAAATTTAATTTTTTTGTTTTTTTGAGAGGAATCTATTAAATAATAATATATAACATACTTCTTTATTAAAAGAAAAATCAACAGATTCTGGTAGTAACCTCCATACTCACTTAACCAATCTGATCAGTGGTTATATGGTATTTCCAGGATTGGGGTCCTATAGGGTTAGATATTGTAGGATAACTTTTATTTCCCCCATAGGAATCAATGGGGCTGCGTTAGGAGCTTTACGCTGCTTTTTTGCAGGTTTTAGGTTTTTTTTCAGCCGGCTCTCCCCCCATTGATTCCTATGGGGAAATCGTGCACAAGCACGTTCAGCCAGCTGCACCGCTAACGTAAGCAGTGCTGGTATTGAGGTGAGATGTGGAGCAAAATTTTGTTTTGTGGTGGTGGTTAATTATGAAACCGGAGGCTATTGTGCTGCCTTAAAGTCACTACCCCTTCAACCTTTTGCTTTGACTCCTGCTTTCACAAACCCACCAGAGACTTTACTTGTTGTACAGACACCTTTAAAGCTGTCTCTGTGGATCCAAGAATTCCTCTTTCAGAGAAATATGATAGTCCCTCATCAGAATGTTAGGTATTCCTCAACTAGTGTAAGCTACATTTCTGCATACCAAATAAAGTTTTTGTGTTCCATTTGCCCCTTATCTTTCCACTCCTAGAATGTAATTCAGATTTTGTAATCAATGCTGATACCTTAGTCACTGCCTTGAAGTATGTTTTTTGATGGCTGAAATGTTTCTTGTTGGATGCAAATCCTCATGGCCAATGAGGATATCATTGCCCTATACACAAAACTGGATAGCCTGGATGGTCAAATGGCAACAAGGGAAAAGAGGAGAATGGCACAATGGCTATTTGAACTAGACCTTCCATTTTTTGGTTCTTTGGTTTGTACTGTACATCCATCTGACATCAAATAAAGTAACTGTTTCTGAGGCAGAGCCAATATCCTCTGCTCCTGCTCTACCATTGTGGAAAAACCCCATCTTAAGGGAGGAGGGGAGAGTCCCATGCAGCTACTCTTTTCACATACCTAGAATTGTATTACCTATTAATCTTGGGGCAACTTTACTATCTCAACACAGGGATTTGGGGACTCTGAGTAGCGGTGTGTTAAAAGAAGTATTTTGTCTCCCAAAATTGGATACCACTGTATTTCATACCTATACCCAGGAGTGGACAGCCTTTAGGCTCTGGTCTCCAGTTTTCTATCGAATAAACACATATTCTTTCTTGGAATATATGATCTCTAGTAATAGCTTTAAAAAGTATCTACCATAAGTTTTCAGACTTCATCAAGTGGCCAAGACCAACAACCCTAAAGTTTGATGGACTTTTCCAAGATCTTCTGCCTTTGAGACCTTAGACAAACTTTCTGTTCAGATCCAGTATCAAGTATTTGATGATGGAGTAGAAAGCTGTTATGTCTCAATGAGAACCAAAAATCAGCTAAAGCACCTTTTTTTTATTTTTAAATTCTCATCTGCTGAATTAAATTACAAAATTTAAACAATTAATTATTGGCCAATAAGTTTGCATTAACTGAGTGGAAACATCTCTTGGAAGGAACAACATATAAAAAATGTACATCCTCTGTGTTGTTACGCACAACCTTTGTGAGCTGAGAGGTAAAAATGCTATACCTCTGGAAAGGCCTAATGGAAGATATATAATTATGATAGGCAAATTGTATGGGTAGACCCAGGACCCTGGTCAATCTATACTTCCCAAACAAGGCACGGACGTGTTTTTTAAGAAAAATAGCACAGCTCATCTTGGAATCACATAAAGGTATCCTCTTCCTGGGAGGAGATTTTAACATTTCCTTAAACCCCAGTTTGGACACCTCAGGACGGCCTCTCCAGCGCCCCCCCATAAGTGGCTAAGAATCTAATTAGGTCCTTAAGAGACCTAGTCTTGCACGATATCTGGCGCACCTTCCACCCATCAGACAAAAATTTTACTTTTTACTCGCACCCCCATAGGAAGTACACTAGAATCAACTATCTTTTTGCGACTCGGCGGCGCCTCGGGGTGACAACGGGATGCAGTATCAATACGATCACATGGTCGGACCCATGCTCCTGTTAAATGCACTATTAACTGGCCAAACACCCCAGTAACTCCTCATGTTGGAGGCCTTGATGTATACCTTCTAGATGACAAACTCTTAACACCAAAACTACAAAAAATATAGAGGAATATTTCCTCATAAATGCGAATGAAGCTTATGGATAGCTCCATCGTGTGGGAAGCTCACAAGAGTGTGATCAGGGGCTGCCTGATCGGACATAGTGCAGCTTGCGCAGGTCCAAAAGAGAAACTTATAATGCATTGCTAGCACAAGTCTCACAAAAAGAACTAGCGCATAAAGACCAACCGCCGACCGGGCTCTACAAAAAGAGCTGCCTTCGCCAGGTCAGCCCTGTTACGCCACTTACAAGAGGAACAACATAAAAAAGCTCTCATATTGCGTCAAATGTTTTTTTGAGCATAGTAAACAAAAGCGGGAAAGTTTCTGGCCCGAGCGTTGCTCGGAAAAGATTGCACTCGTATGCTATGAATTAACAGATAAACAGGGATGACGCATAGGGATGGTCAGCCATAGCATAATATCTTTGGCAACTTCTATAAAACCCTTTATAACCATACATACAGTAGAAGACCTGCAGGTGGACCCCCGAGACAGACAGACTCTTGAACAGGAGACCTCTGACTACATTGAAAAAGCAGAATGTACCATCTTTGTCTGCTGAACAGGTGAGCCAATTGGATGCACCCTTCGCTGTGGAAGAGATCCTGGCAGCCATTAAAAGTCTCCCAACCGGCAAAAAGCCCAGGCCCTGATGGGTTTGGCATATGCTACTATAAAAAATTTGCAGGCATCCTAAAACCCATTTGCTTCGGGTGTTCAATCAGCTTTCTGAGGCCCCTATCCTACCGAGTACGATGCTTGAAGCATATATTTCGGTTATTCCTAAGCCGGACAAACCAGAAAACCTGCCTGGCAGCTACAGACCAATATCACTGCTTAACTCTGACGTTAAGATACTGGCCAAAGTAATAGCAAATCGTCTCAAAAATCTTTGCCCCAGCTGGTCTCCACGGACCAAACAGGCTTTATCCCAGCCAGAGAGGCCAACGAGATCACATCTCAGAGTGATCCAGCTGATCGCTCACCGCGCAGGCCCAATTCCGCTCCGTTGGTCCTTGTGTCGATGGATGCGGAAAAGCCTTTGACCGGGTCAACTGGACCTTTATGCCTGCACACCTTGAAAAAAATGGGTTTCGGAACACATTTTATAAATTATATATTTTCATTATACTCCAATCGAAAGTACGTGTGAATGGATTGTTCTCTGAAACCTTTTTGGATATCAATGGAATGAGACAGGTGTGTCCTCTTTCACCCCTGCTCTTTGCTCTGGTCATGGAGGTCCTAGCCCTGTAGGATACGCAAGAACCCTGAGATATGTGGATATCGAACAGGGGGATCGGAGCATAAGTTGGCTATGTATGCCGATGATGTGCTTTTGACCCTGGCCGACAATGAATCTGTCCCTGCGGAATCGCCAGCCGAATTTGAAAGGTTTCGGGCGGGTGTCGGATTTTTCACTTAATCTCTCCAAATCTGAAATTTTTGAACATTTCAATGTCTAGAGACGTTTTTGCATCCCACAGCGACCGTTACCCCTTAAAAATTGCCACAAAACATTTGAAATATTTGGGTATCACTCTAGTCCTCTTCGGTCAGAGAAATAGTGAATGTAAACTACAAGAGTATAAGAGAGGAGACTATACGGGACCTGGCAACATCGGAAGAATAAAACCATCTCTTGGATGGATAGAATCCAAGTAGCGAAAATGAACATCTTGCCCAGAGTCCTATACATTATGCAGGCAGTCCCTTTGTCATCAGCAGAACACATAATCCACCAAATTCAGTCAGCGCTTGAGTCCTATATCTGGAATGGTCTGAGACCAAGGATCAATAAAAGAACGATGTACCTCCCTAGAGACCGGGGAGGGGCAGGCGTCCCTCGACTGAGCGAATACCTTAAGGCTATTCAATTGCAACGATTGGTCGAGTGGTGTCATGGATCATCCAACAAAGCCTGGATAGGCTTAGACAGGGAGATTCTCCGTAGGGCAACGTGGGATCTCTTGCGTGGATCAGCCCGCGCAACATCCAAATTGGCTCCCCCAATATCCTCTGATTGAGGATGTACCTGCATGTATGGGACAAACTGATCAGGGTAAAATCGCATATTTCCACCCCCCCGTCTCGCCAGTGACGCCGGTCCGTTGAAAACCCGGATAACGGGTTAGCAAACAAAATTTATCCCCTGGGATCTTTCTATACATTAGCTGAGACCGCAATCTCGGGGCGCTCTTTCAAGGGGTAAAATCAAGCCACAGGCGGAACATGGCCTGATTGGCATTGCAACCTATTCTCCTCATGGTTCATAACGGCGCAATTTAATCACTATCTTAACACCCTGCGTGACAGGGAATTGCCTGAATAGACAGAAAACACCATTGAGGTGCTTTGCACCCTCACCGAGATTGCCAGATCATCTTATTTCGACTCTATATAAGCTGCTACTGGAGGGAGGTAATGATGCACTTCCTTCCTACGTGGTGCTTGGCAACAAGAACTGGGCCTTGAACCTGACTCAGAGGCGTGGATTAGCCTTATTCGCAAAGCGAAACGGGCGTTGGTTTCGATGAGACTTCTGGAATTACATTTCAAGTTTCTGAGGTAGCAGGTTGGTATCTCAACCCCACAGAGACTGAAAAAATATACCCACCACACGGGTGGGGAGTGCTGGAGAGGCTGTGAGAAGAGGGGTCTATGCTGCATATTGGTGGCAATGGCCCCCAGATACAACCCTTCTGGAGCGAGGTGTTTCGGGAATGTAGTAGACTATTTGAAATCATTTTACCCCCCAGACCTAAATATCTCATATACCATGACTACCTAAAATTGTCATGGATGCAAAGCGCCATTTACTCCTCCCTGATGTAAACTGTGCAAAGGGACTCATACCAAGACACTGGAAATCGCTACACATACCAAGCCTGGAGGAGTGGAGGGCCGGGTCTGGGATCTATTGAGCCTGGAGAGGTTCCATTACTTAAAGACTGGGAGACTTGAAACACATGAATACATGATCTGGGAGGGTAAAAATAATATTAGAGTTTTGAGCGGATTGCTGTGGTGGGACTCGTGAAATACTTTTCCCTGGGCTAAAAATTAATATAAATATTAATATCTATTCCCCCCCCTTTTTTTCTCCCCCTTTACCAACATTCGCCCCTCCCTCCCCCCCTCACTTTTAGGCTTTCCCTCCCCCTCCACTCTCCCCCCCTACCTTTCTCTCCTTCTACCTGTCTTATTTTGAAGTTTTCAAAGACCTCCTGGGGCTGGCGTGGCCGGACCTACCCACATCCAAACACTAGAATGACAGCCTTGTCAGTTATAAACATGGTGATGGTCTGGGTCCGACGGGTGTCAGTCGCAAATATTTTTGCTTCTTATTGGCAAATTGCAAAGTGGAATGTACAGCAATGAACATACCAAATGTAACAATATGGTTATTTGTCAGTCTTTTACCATGGCTTGTTTTTGTTGATATGATATAGCTATCCTTGGCTACTAGATGCTATTATTCATCTTGAATTTAAAAGATGTCATTTTTGTATGTGTTCATTCAATAAAGCTTATTATTTAAAAAAAAAAAAGTTTAGTCAGAGGTGGGACAACGAATTGGTGTGAGAATTTTATAAAATTCACTAGGAAGCGCATCCGGGCCTGATGCTTTATTTAGTGGAAGATCCTGAATAACCTTTAGAATCTCTTCTTTCCGAGATTGGAGCATTGCAACAGCAGGAAAAGGAAAGAACTATCCCCCATTTGTATCCCCCTTTGATAAGCTTTGTACAAATGGGGGATAGTTCTTTCCTTTTCCCTGCTTGTTTCAGCAGAGAGATCTTGAAATAAAAGTATGTTAGCAGCCCCCAGGGAAATCGGTTGTTTTTTCCGATAATACTGAAATATAGCAATTTTATCCTGAAATGTAATAATTTAGCTATGATTGGTCTTGCTCTGTCCTCTCCCCTACCCCCTCTTCTACTTGGCGTCCTATCCTATGGGCCTTTTAACCAGTATTGGGGGATATGAGGAGGGTTAGTCCTATTAATTTCACCTAAGGTTTCCGATATAAATTTTCCTAAGTCCCTCAACTGTTTCCCCTCAGGAACCCCCTATTATTCTTATATTATTCCGCCTAGAGCGGTTCTCTAGGTCTTCAATTTTGGCTTGCATTTAGTTTAGTCTAGTTTGAGGATGAGGGCTGCACTGGCTCGGAGGGGGAGACAACTGAAGTATTCGGTAAATACAGAATTCAATTCTAGACCGAGAAGTATCCTTAAGGATCCCAAGGGAGTAATGATGGGAGCTATACCAAAGAGGGGTGGGAGGGGCCGTCGCAGAGGGGGGCGGTCACCCTATTCCCAGTTCTGGCAATACTAGAGAAATAGCCACTAATCATATGGGACCCAATATGCAGGTTTTTCAGTGGGCTCCAAAACAACCCAGAGGGGGAGGGAGGGGCTATACACAAATGAAAGAGGACACTTACATCAGTCCCCAGAGGTACCCAGTGAGGGAAAGCAGGAACACCAGGGGGCACAGATACAAGTAGGTGACTTACAGTGGTTAATACTTTCTAACCATCAACTTACAGATGCTGAGAGGAAAAGTCCTGGGGTATGGTCTCAATTTTGTCCCTTCCCGGGATTTTGATCTATTCCAGACCATATTGGATGTTAATAAGATGGTTAGGGGACCTTACTTTAAGGAAATTCTTCTCAGCATCACCAGACAGCATACCTAAAGAAACAACATACACAGGTGAGGAGGAGGGACAACCCTGATATGCCATTTAATGATGCCTGTGCCTTAGTAGATCTAGAGGACCTGAGTGGTACACAGGAGGCTAGTTTAGAAGTTTCAATGATAAGCAAAAAACATCACAATCTGAAATCCGGTCTAAGTTTTACCCTACTACAAGCTAGGGGTAAAAGTCTGGAGGTTTTCCACAAGAGAGTTATTGAAGATCTCACTAAACTAGATGATTCCAGAAAACATGATTATTACTCCAATTTGTCTAGGTTGGAAAAAGAGGCTATTGCCAGATTACAAAACAACAAGGAAGTGGTAATTCGCCAATCGGTAATAAAGGGGGAAGTGTTGTCCTACTGGATACAAGTGCCTATATCCAAGACGGCATTGAGGCCCAACTTGAGGACTCTGAGGCATACATGGAATTGTCTCGGGACCCTACACCTGAGTATAAGGCTACCCCTAAAAGACCTTTTGGAAGATGGGGTGGAGATGGGCATTATTGACGAACAGACATATGATTGTCTATTGGTAGATAATCCAGTTATGCCCATCTTCCACCACCTTCCTAAGGTACATAAGAGCCTGGTGGATGTACAGGGCAGGCCAATAGTGGCAGGAATTGGGTCCCTTTTGGAACCCTTGTCCAAGTGGGTGGACCAATTCCTACAACCACTAGTTCGCAAACTGCCCAGTTTTGTGAAGGACACTACACATGTGCTCTCCAGACTAAGGATGTCGTTTGGGAGGAGGGGTACAGTTGGGCAACCATTGATGTGGTTGTCCCTGTACTCCTCCATACCACACGAACATGGTCTGAAAGCTGTTTTGTTCTTTTTGAACAAAGAGACTGACCTTTCTCCTGAACATGGAGCATATGTGCTGAGAGTGGTTAACTTTCTACTCCGGCATAATTTCTTCATGTTCAGGAGTAAATTTTACCTCCAGAGACGTGGAAACAGCCAAGGGGGCCAAGTTTGCCCCCTCCTACGCCAACTGTTTATGGGGTGGTGGGAGCGGTTCCACGTCTTTGGGGGTAATAGAAACCAGACCCAACATATCGTAAAATATCTGTGCTATATTGATGACCTGCTGGTCATTTGGTCAGGCAGCAAAGATCAACTTGATAATTTGGTTGATGTATTCAATGTCAATGGTGTTGGTCTACGGTTCACCTTTGAGTGGCACCAGACCAGTATAAATTACTTGGATGTTACCCTCACATCCAGTGGTGATACTGGAAGGGTTTCCTCTTCTCTCTACAGGAAACCTATCTCCGGGAATACATTGTTACACGCCAAGAGCAGTCATCCTAGGCATGTTTTCAAAGGTATAGTAAAAGGCCAATTCATGCGGATAAAAAGAAACTGCTCCCGGAGAGAGGATTTCCTGAGAGAGAGTGAGGATCTGAAAGTGAGATTGAGAGAAAGAGGTTACTCCAAAAATTTGGTTAGTAAGACCTTCATGGAAGTATCTGCAATGGACCTGAGTTGTAACCAAGGGAGGGCAAGAGATAACAGATTAAAGGATGATAAACTCCAACAGAATCAAACCTACGTTGGTTACAGCTTTCTCAAATCAATTTGATAAGGTCTGTAAAGTTATTGAAAGAAACTTGCCAATACTTCGAGGCGACACAGTTCTGAGACAGGTTATGGACGATGGATGTAACTTCATCTATAAACGTAACATGACCCTGGGCAACATTCTGTCTCCCAGTATGTTACCCCAGCAGGATAGTGGTAGCTCATGGTTAAAGGTCAAGGGAACATACAAGTGTGGTAAAAAAACATGCAAATCATGTGATCACATGGTTGTTTCAAAGACCTTTTCCTCAACCAAAACGTTGGAGGTTTTTGACACTAGGGGTTGCATCAAGTGTGGCAATAGATATGTCATTTATTTGATTGAATGCACCCAGTGCAAAAAACAATACGTAGGCAGAACCACCAGGCCTGTGGGTAAGCGAATCAGGGAGCATCTCTCTTATGTCTCCCAGGAAAGGGCTGTTTCTGCTCTATCCAAACATTTCCTGGAGGTACACATGGGGGATGTTGGAACCTTCAGGTGGCGGGCTATCAAGTCAGTATCTAGACCACCAAGGGGAGGTGATTTATTACATATCCTTTCCAGGCAAGAGATTTACTGGATACACAGGCTCGGTAGCCTGGTACCTGAGGGTTTCAACTCAGAATTCGACATTATAAATTACTGGCACAGATAGATCTGGCTAGTACCAAATACTTGAGAAAATATCCTTTTAACATAGTCTCTCTGTTATCTACCACTCTATTGGCATTGTGGTATCACTATGGCTATATCAATGAACTACCCAAGAAAAACCACTCCAAATAAATTATTCTCCTAATAACTAATGATCTCCCTTTTGATTTTCCCTTTTTTCACATATAACCTAGCTAGAGTATAAGGTAATATAATTGTATGTTCACCTGACTTTATGATTTTATGATTTTATAGTTCCTGTTCATCTGTTGGTAACAATAGTGTATTTTGTATTTTGTGCTGTATACATTTACACCTTTGAACAGGAGTTTGTACTCAATCAATTTGTCATGTATTATATATGCCTTAGTTACCACCTAGCCATTTTCCTCCTGGAATCCATTAAACATTAAACCTAACGGGTGGTTTTAATTTTGGACAAGGGAGGGAACGAAAAAGTAACATATAGTGTGAGAATAAGTATGGAGAAAATGATGAGGAAAAATGCTTGGAAAGTTTATGCCTATTGTTAACATATCTATGTACTCTTCCTTAGCACTCCAATAGTGTATACATATATATATATATATATATATATATATATATATATATATATATATATATATATATATGTTTTCAACTGCTTTTTGCAAAAACATATATATACTTTGTATTCTTTGTATACATACTCCAATCCCAGCTAGCTATGAGGTACAAGGTGTTTTTAATTTTATCAAATCATGTTAGATTGTTACCACTCCCATTTGGGGAGTGGTCAACAGGTATATAGGGAGCTCTCCCTGAATACTTGTCACTGTCTATGACTATGGCCACACTGGGCCGAAACCGGTCAGACTTTTTCACTTGTCTCTCTTGCTGAGAGTTATCTACATGTTTTATCCTGAATCGTTTCAATAAAATTTGCCCTTTTATATATGGAACTGGAACCAAGTTGATTTTTTCTACCTACACTGGGACGTTTATGGATACTGTTTTGTTTTGCATTTTAAACAGTATTCTATCTGTGGATTCTAATTTGGTTTTATGAGTTGTACTGATATCCTCCAAATCTGACACTCTTTGTTCCACTTCTTCAAGCCTATTTGAAAATTATCGGACTTCATTAGTAAGAGAAAGAATGTCTTGTTTAATCTCAAGTTCCAGGGAATCAAATCTTGGGGCGAGTGCTTCTGTTATACTAGCTACTAGGGTTCGCATGTCTGGAGTTTCTTTGTTATGTAGGGGATTAATTGAAGATGGGTGAATGTCTGCTTGAGTTTCTATAATATTTTTATTTTTCCTATCTCTGTGCCTTGCCGCCATGGCTGGTGAGGGTGTCTTAGTGTGCATGTGTAAAAATGTATCCATAAATTAATTGTGTTCTATACCAGGTGGGGGCAGAGTCCCCCACCTGGAAAGTGCCAAATAGGAAAAAAAAAAGGGGGGGGGGAAGTGAGGAGGGGAAGTTGAGTGAATATGAGGGTATTACGTGGGAGTGTGCAAAAACACACACAAAAAAGAAAAGAGGAGTGGTTTATTACCTCAATTTATATTAATTTTATGGCTTTAGATAGGGATTGCTTCTCATTTGCAGACACTTTCTTTAATCAGAGCAAGCCTCTCAGTCCTAGGTATTCTCAAGAAAGAGAAGGTGGTACAAGACCAGTATCTACCTTCGACAAAAATAAGTAACACCTTAGAGTCCATTATCGCTTGGTAGATTAAAACCTATATCTAATCTATTTATACTTTAAACCAACCTATCTTTTATATGTAGTCAAGGCCTGGCTTATCAGTTATAACCAAGAATAAATCCCAGTTCACATCCCATATGATCTGGTTTTTATATTTGGCAAGTACAGAGAATAAATATGCACTTCCCGAGAGACAGAATACATTTTCAGTTGCTTAGTAAATTGTAAATTTCTTAAAAAAAAGAAAGAAAAAAGAAGGTAGATAATCCTGATTCACATTAGCTACGAAAAGGGGGCCCAAAGGCACTACTGAGGGGTGAAAAAGGGAATATAGTTATTGGTAATCACAACTGAGAGGGGAATAATTTTTTTCTCTCTCAGTGATTAACTAAATAATATAGTTATGTGGTGCTATGTACATTTACTTAACTAGAAAACAACTTAGAGGTGTTACCTCCAAAAAAAAGTACATATGGGTAGCACTCAAATTCCCTTTATTAATGGTATCGACAGGGTAGTGAGTGGCGGATAAACTAGGTTTTTAAAATATAACTTTTATTGGGACTTTAAAAAGAATGGTAACACAAAACAATTAAAAACACAGAAACTTAGATCCCTTAGATTAGGGACAGGGATGAAAATATCACTGGAGGTGAGATTATATTAGGTAAGAGATACTAGTATATCTAGTTGGTAACTCTGAGGGATCTAAATTTCTGTATGCCAGTTATATCATTTACTCCTTTCTCTCTTTTCCCCACCCTCTTTTCTTTCTTTCTTTTTTAAATTTCAAATTTCCCCAAAGCAACCTTGAAATACTTAGGAACAAATGTGGTTAGCAATAGCTAACACATAGGGGGTTAATCAGCAGTTATTACCAAAAAATATGCACCCCATTTACAGCTGTTAGTTAGCCCAATTGAATATGAGCCTCAGAAGTATTACCTTGACACCCAGTAACAATTATTGCCTGTTTCAGTACTCAAAAAATATCAATTTTTACAACTGTTTCAGCATGAAAAGACACATTTCAAATAATGTAGCCAAGTGCATTATAGGCATCCACCATATCATACGGGAAGAAAAGAAAGAAAAAAACACATTACAAGTAAAGTGGCCAGTTCCTTAGCTCTAGTCAGAAAATATATCAGCAAAGAGTCCCAAAGTTACTTGGTTTTTTTCTTCCCTTTTCCCCTCCTTTTCCCCTTCTCCTTTCCTTCTCTGAAGACCTGTTTATTCATTGTGTTTTTAAGTCTTTCTTATATAACAAAGATAGCCAGTGAGAGTTCCTTCCTCTTTTTTCCCTTTTTCTTTTCCTCCCTTAAAATCCCTTATCAGAGGAAAGTAGTATCCACTTGCATAAATATATCCTCTTTCTCAGTGGGCCCCTAGACCACTCACAAACAGTTTCCCAAATCTGAAGTCTCCTTCTGCGGTTCCTCCCGAGAACTTCAACTGCCGCCTCCCAGAGACACCCCCCGCAAACAACACTGAAGCACTCACCCCCTCTCGGGCCACCTGCCTGCCCTCTGTGTTCCTCGCAGAGATGAAGATGCTTGCTGGCTGGGTTAGACCGTGAGGGGGCCCACCTCTTAGACCTTCCGCTTCGCAGTTCCGTTCGGAAGTCCAGCCTCAGCTCCCCTCTCACAATAATGGTGGGAGGGGATATAGAAGTGTCTCGTCAAACACCCTCAGCAACGGAGAGAGCAGACTCCACACCCGGTCTCCGATCCAAGACCGGTCTCGACTCCCTCCCACGCAGCACCGGTGGGGGAGGGGGCGGGGCAAACACGGGTAGCAGGAGCAATAGAATAGGCAAAAGGAAATCTTCAGCGGCACAGCGGGTAAGATTGGGAAGTTACCGTACGGTCTTAGACCCCAGTGTTAGGCTGGCGGGACAGGCAGGTGCGGTGGGGGAGAGAGAGTTAATGTCTGGGCAGTAAGGGGAAGAAAAGAAAACTCCTCCTGGAGAGATAGAGTCTGTTAAAGCTGGGGGACAGGTGGAATACCGCACACCTGATGTAGCCAGAAAGGTCAGGTAAATCGAATGAAGTAAGCCTAGGTAGCGGATATTAGGTATAAACCAGTGGGTTTGGCAATCCACTAGTAGAGGCTCCAGAGTCGTTTTTATTGACTATCCATAAAGCTGCCCCAGGACTGGGGCACGGCGCGAGAGTTTCCACCGCCACAGGTTGTAGGACTGGAGCTGTGAGCACAGCAACACCTGCCTGGCTCCTCCTCCACCGGAAGCCTCCAGAGAATACCAGAACATACAATTTTAAACAACTTTTCAATTTAATTCTATTATCAAATTTTCTTTATTTTCTTGTGATCCATTGCTGAAGGGACAGCATTGCACTACTGACAAGAAGCTGAAAATAACTATTTAGCCAATCACAAGAGACAAATGTGTGTAGGCTCTTCAATAGATTATGTACAAAATTCATATTGCAAGCTAGAAAGCATCGCATTTCTTTACATAGATTACCATTTTTAAGAGCAGATGCTGGATTTGCTTTTCCAAATATGAATTTTTTTTCCCTGGGCTACTTTATTAAAGTATGCAGCTGATTGGATTACAGGAAAATAATGTTACTTTTTGAGAATTGGAAACTAATTTAATTTCTCTGTTATCTTTGAGTGGTGTTTTGCATTGACCAATATGTAAATTACTGGCTAATATTGCCAATATGATAATGTTCAAGAATGTAATCTTAGCTTGGTACAGGACATGTATTGAATCCTTTTGTTTCCGAATTCTTACCAATTGCTGGAAACCCGGAATTCCTACCAGGGTTAATGTCTAGTAATTTTAGAAAATTGAATATTCAAGGATTATGATCGGTTTTCCAAGTAGTAGAATCAGGTACTCTTTATATTAAATTATTTAATAATTTTGTGGCAGAGTTTGGAATTCCTAGAACAGACTTTCTTGCTTATCTTCAATTAAGACATTATAATGAAACTAAGAATAAGTATGGGCCAGATTGGACACTTGGCCAATTAAATAAACTTAATAAAATCTATGGAATGGGGGGCTTTTCTATTTCTAAGTTATATACTAGCATAATTTCTCATATAAGCCAAGATCAAATAATTACATTATTACATAGTTGGACTAGATTTTTCCCAGAGATAACTTTGGATGATAGACAAAGTTTTCAGCTACTTGAGAAAACTAACATTCCAAATATATGGAAAAGAAATCTCATATAAAGTTATTACATATGACTTATATAACTCCTAACAAAATAACAACATGGTTTAGAAAAGGAAGTGTATGCTTGAGATGTAGATCAGACCATGCAGACATTATTCATTGCTTTTGCCCAAAGATATAAGTTTTGGCTCAATAAGTTTCTACATTTTAAGCTACAATTAAAGACTCAACATATATTTTTCTTAGTTAAAAAAGAAGGTAATCCTAACAATAAATTAATGAATACAGCAATATTGGTGGTAGGTGGCAATTTGATATTAAAAAAAAACTGGAAAGCCAACCAGGCTCCAAGTATTTCAGAGTTTGTTAAAAGGAGGCACTCAAATAATAATAGAACAATTTAATTCAAATAATTTTAAAGATAAACCGGGAAAACTATTTTTTAACAAATGTCAGGCAGTCATTCAAGCTATTTCAACTAGGGCGCAAAGCCAGATGGTCTACCTTTTCCTCACATCCACCTACTTTCAACAAAATAATTTAAAGGTTCTCAGGGATATGGGCCAACCGTTAGGGACACGTAAGAAAGCGGGAGGAAAAGGGTAAGAAAAGGACAGAAAGTTTTTTTTTCTTTTCTATTAATACACTTTTTACCTCTGTGATTACCTTGTATCTAAGCCTCTGCAGACAGCCCACTTATTTTAGATTGTTTTGACAGCCTTGTACAATTAGCTGTCTCCTAGGTAACTCCTTATGCATGAGCACAATGTTATCTATATGACACACATGAACTAATGCCCTCTAGCTGTGAAAAACTGTCCGAATGCCCTGAGATAAGAGGCAGCTTTAAAGGGCTTAGAAATTAGCATATGATCCTACATAGGTTTAGCTTACAACAAAGAATAGCAAGAGAACAATGAAAATTTGATGATAAAAGTATACTGCAAAGTTGTTTAAAATGACATGCCCTATCTAAATCATGAAACTTTAATTTTTACTAGACTTTCTCTTTAACCAATCAGCAGTGCTATTTGCATGACCCTGCTGTGCAACTAGTTTTGCTGATTGGGTCAGCAGCAGCTTCTGCTCAGGGCCAACAGTGCTCCATGGGCCCCGAGTGGTTCTGCTAGTACAGAGCAGAAACTTTTGCTGACCAAATCAGCAGTGCTAGTCGCACAACAGGGTCGATGGGGTTAAACACATAGAGGTGCAGGGTCACTAGTCTTAAATTGCATGCTCAAAACGAATTACTGCATGTCATTTTTTTACTTTAATGATAATAATAATATTGATTACTTCAAGTCTTAAAAAGCACACAATTTTGTATTGTGCTTAAGAGCAACACTTTACAAGTCGAGCACTAATTAACACTCCCGCTTGAGCGTTAACTGCAATAGAAGCAAGATTTTTGCACTCATCGGGTTACACTTGTATTATGAGTTGAAAGTAAACAATTTTTGCTCGCGCTATAACCCAATGAGCGCAAAAATCCAAACTTTACAACATTGCACACATTTACTTATTCCCCAAGTCAATGAAGAAAAAAAGTGAAAAAAAACCCACCATACTCCAATGTTCTTCACATACAAGAATATGTTCTATTTTATATATATATAAATATTTGATTATATGTATGATTTGATTATATATATGATTTTTTTTACAATATATCTTTATATATATATATTATATATATATATATATATATATATATTCAGTATATATATATATATATATATATTATATATATATATATGATGGAGAGGGTGTGTGGAAGTCCAGACTCCCCTCAGAAAGAGGGAAAAGAGAGGGCAATCCACAAAAAAAGAGTTAGCGCTGTGTGTTAGTTAAGCCTGAATGTATGTGGGATCTCCTGTGAAAGCAGCTAAAATCTCAAAGTGTAAAGGGAACTCCCACCAAAAAGAATGGTGAGGGCGCCCCAGAAAAAATGATAGACAAAAGAGGGTAGAGAAAGCGCTGTTCAAGAAGAGGGTCCCATATATGTATTCTTGCCCTGTTTATATGGCGGTATGGTACAGATGGATCAATATGTCCCTAGATTATAATGTGTTGATAAAATATGTTAAATAATTATCTCACCAAAGAGTATATACAATTGAGAAAATACAGTTTCATAAAATTACAGATTCATAAAAATGCAAATTTAGAAGCAATTATGACTTCAGAGTGTACTAATCAATAGAAAATTGTTGGTAAGTCCGTCAAATATATATCAAAAAATGAATCAATACAACAGTAAATGTTATCACACTAAAGATATCCGGTAGGTATTGCACTTACTAGAACAAACCTCAATCATATGAGGTAAGTTGCCGCATCTATAAGTGGGAAACTTCCAAAGATATCAGGTGGGGAGTAGTTGAAAGCAGGGTGTGTGTATCCTTCTCCTCTTGGAGTATGGGGGTGTAGATCCTGGCGGAAGCTTGTCAGGATTCTCTCTGTGTGCCAGCAGGTTATGCAAAGTGAGAAGCAGAGAAAAAAATACATAGTGTAATACTGTTTATTACAAATGTAAACAAATAAAAACAGACAAATGGCCACTCACATTAAAAGTCCTCAAACATATGAGGCATGCATAAAACACTCAGAATTGGGGGGGCGTGTCCGACCATCGACCAAGATGGCTGCTTTCAACATGGGCTGGGACTTAGTGCAATTAAAACCGCTGTTTATTGCCTAACCGACATGGAATTTACCTTTTTCCTGAGGGGTATCGTTTATTTTAACATTGGAGGAATAAATCCCTATATTTGTTTTCCACGACAACTCAGCCCAGCAGTTCATTATAGAGGAGGTGCACAGCGGAGGCCTTGTTGCGGCCTGGACCTTCATCTACCCCCCAGTATCTGTTCGACAGACTTAACAGCTATACACGTTGCTCTAAAATATTGGAAGTATCCCTGCGATGTAGTTACTAACCCCCTCCTGAAGCCCAAAGGCCCTATATACCATAAACGGATCAGTTGTGGCTGCCGGTATGGGGAACAGGGAGCTTACATATACTCACAGACCTACCATGTCATCTGGAGACGTACTGCTTATGCAGACACTGGACTCGCTATTCAAAGATACTTTCCAGCATATTGAGGCCCTTTTCCTTCAGGAGTGAAAGAATGTGCATGTGCTGATGGCGCAGAAGAGCTATCAGCTCCCACAACTACTGCATACACAGGAGTGCCCCTTACAGAATGAAGCGGCAGTACCACTGCTGAGGTATGTAGGGGGAATGGAAGCTGAGGATCCACAACTGACTGCAAGGCCAGAGCCCACTCCTGTTCCATGGGAACAACCTTCTGCTAAATGTGAAGTGCTGGTGGCTGAGCAGAGAGAGGGTCAGCCGCGAGGTAGAGGTGCGTTAAACTATATGTGTACCTCGGCCTCAGCTGACATGTCTACTAATCTGAAGGAGAGTCACTTAAAGATTGTGAGGATTCCACATGGGCTCATAACTACCGACAGCAAGCATCAGTTTGTAACAGCTCTCACCAATGTTGCCGACACCGCTAGTATGCGGTCTGCTAGACATGGGCCCTCATTTTACTTGTATTGGAGCCTGACTGCCTTTCTGTCGGGGCCGGGTGTTCATCTCATACCACACCTGGAGTGGGTTGACAGGGACCACAACCTGCATACATGACTTGCTTTGCTGTGGGTAATACGGTCCTTTTCTAGACTTTTACATGAAGATCTCCAGTCTGACCCTCGAAGTCTAGTTTTAAATACATGCATGTGACTTGTAATACCTGTTTAGTAATTGTTTTTTAGACCCCTGGAAAACAACTAAGTTTAGGTACAGCTATATCATTGCCAGAGTCCACTGTTATTATATATTATATTCTAGGCTCCCTAGACTGGATTTATTGATAGCCTAAATTTGTTTACTCAGTTTAAGTGTTATATTTCATGGAACTCTTTATCTAGATGCATTGCGCATTGTGATTTATTTTTTATTTTACTATATGTATTGTTTGCTGTAAATGTATGCTGGCGGTCTGCGGCCGAGGCAGCCGGTATCTACCTGATTCAGTTAACATGTGTTTTTTAGACCAGGGAGCATAGAATAGGTAGTAGCTTGTACCATATTATCTAGAAACAGTACTATGTTCTGGGGGGATGTGTGATAAGGCAGTATAGAGTTGTAAACCTATTGCACTGTTCCATTTTTTATTTCTATGTGTCAGCCCCTTCTCTTTCTTAACTTACTTATATTTTTATACTCTTTACTGGAGAGCTGCTCATTTTATTCTTGACCTAGGGCCATAGGGCCCATGCCCCTGGTCAATGTTATATTATACCCAATGTTACATGTGATCCTAGTTGCTATATTAATAGTGATCTTTCCAGTGGAATATATAAGCCTGACGTTCAAGATTCGTGCTAGCTGCAAGTTATGGGTTAATAGATCTATATGTTTAATATTACATAGTATATGATAGGGGATGATAGAATTTATAGCTCATATTTTACCAAGATGGGATCTAGAATTGTATCTAGCTAGATGATTACACTCAGCATCATTTCGACATAACCTAGCTTGGATCTCTATATAATAGTTTGCCCCCCCCCCCTACTAATATAGCTTACTGGTTAAGCTTAGGGACACAGATCCCATATGAACTCCCTAATCCCGTTTACGCGTGTCTATGACTAGTATGTTATTGCTATACCCCCCTTACCCTTTAAATTGAGGTGTTATTTCTATAAGTCTTAAAGAAGATGTCAATTGAGCAGATTATATGTGCCTATACACATAATGCTACATTTTTGTTTCTTTGTATTTCTTTTTTACAAATGCCAAGGCTTGTCTGTATGCCCAATTTTTTGAACCTCAATAAAAAAAAAAAAAAAAACACTCAGAATTATTCTGAAGATCATGAACTCTGTCAATGGAAGTTTGTAGATGCTGTGTCTCAATAAGAGAGAAATGTTCCTCCAAAGAACAGGTAGGTGTTCCCAGTTACACAAAACAGTTTGTATAAAGAAGATCTTAGCGAAAAAACACTGCAGTTTCTATGACACTCATCAAAGTTCACAGTGTCAGTGCAGTTAAGAGAATCTTCAAAAGAAAGTATATAAGTATCCATAACGCGTTTTTTTGAACGTACTCCACCATTGGTTATTTGGATAAATGACGTCTGTACGTATTTGCGTGTGTGACGTATGAGTCGTTCTTTGTATTTGCCGTTGCCATAGTTACATGGTTGATCGTTTTTACGGCTATAGAACGACTGGTTATTGTATGTAAATCTAAATATAATTGTGATAATACCAATCTATTCTTTTTCACTTGAAGTCTGTGAATTCTCACAATTAAGATAGTTGAAAAACAGATAAGTTACGAAAAAGCATATCAAGATTAGAAGTATGTATCGTTGGTTGTTATAGCAACCTATATGTATACATGTGTAATGAAATATCTCTTATTTTACTTATTCCAACTTTCTCAAAGTCATATTCTCATGGAATTAATTAGCTTATTGATTATACATTTCGTTGATGCTTTTTACATATACATATATATAACCAGATGTTTGTTTTTCCATCCCTATATTTCACCATATGGCTCAAATTCTATCGTTTATTGGAGATTTGCATATAAACATAGGGTATATATATGTTGTTATGATGTCAATACTTCAAACACAGTTAGATAATAAATAAATAAACTCCTCATTTCTTGATGTCCTGTGAATGTACTTATGGGACCTTCTATAGTGTATAGGAGTTTTGTTCTTCTAGCTGAAACAGTTTCTATGAATAGGGTTGTGGATTTAGGACCCAAGACTATAGAGATAAATAGAGATGATAGATAAAACATTTATTGAGATATCTAGAGAGAAATGGAGCGCTGTCCCTGTTTTCTAATAAGGGTCCCTATGGGTAAGAGTAAATATATGTTTTTACTCAAGGATAGCTGCCAGGTCTATATCTTTGTTGAGACCCCTTGGATTCATAGTCCCAAATTGATGAATCCAAAAGGTCTCTCTTTTCCTTAGATGTAGTTCCCTGTTTATCCCTTCTGGGACTTTTTTGATATGCTCTAGAATATTTCCTTTAAGGCTCATGGGGTCTTTATTATTGAAGTTCCTAAAGTGTGCTGGTACACTATGGTTCTTTTCACCCCCTTCTATGCTCCTAATATGCTCTAGCAATCTTTTCTTGAAGGGTCGTGTGATGCGTCCTATGTATTGTCATTTGCAACTGCACTCTAAAAGGTATATCACGAAATCTGTTTTGCAATTTGTTAATGTAGTAATATTGTGTACCTTATTAGTAGATGTTGATACTACTTGAGCCTTTAAGGAACAATTATAGAGCATATCAAAAAAAGCACCAGAAGGGATAAACAGGGAACTACATCTATGGAAAAGAGAGACCTTTTGGATTCATCAATTTGGGACTATGAATCCAAGGGGTCTCAACAAAGATATAGACCTGGCAGCTTTCCTTGAGTAAAAACATATATTTACTCTTACCCATAGGGACCCTTATTAGAAAACAGGGACAGCACTCCATTTCTCTCTAGATATCTCAATAAATGTTTTATCTATCGTCTCTATTTAGCTCTATATACCTTAGTCTTGTGTCCTAAATCCACAACCCTATTCATAGAAACTGTTTATATGCATTTGAAAAAGTTGGAATAAGCAAAAAAAGAGATATTATCGTATATGATCACCTTTAATAGTCTTGCATATACATATGGATGCATACAGGAGAATTCATCATACATGCATACATATAGGTTGCTATAACAACCAACGATACCTACTTCTAATCTTGATATGCTTTTTCGTAACTTATCTGTTTTTCAACTATCTTAATTGTGAGAATTCACAGACTTCAAGTGAAAAAGAATAGATTGGTATTATCACAATTATATTTAGATTTACATACAATAAAAAGTTCTTTCTATAGCCGTAATAACGATCAACCATGTAACTATGGCAACGGCATAAACAAAGAACGACTCATACGTCACACACGCAAATACGTACAGACGTCATTTATCCAAATAACCAATGGTGGAGTACGTTCAAAACCATATACGTCATAGACTTGAACACGCTGTGACTGACAGCGCTTTGAACCAATCAGAAATAACAATTGAAAGTTAGGGGCGTGCCGCCGCCCGGCTTTTAAAGCATATTATCGTACATTAAAATATGACTATCTAAAAAAGACCCTCTGAAGAAGAAGGACATGACAGCCTTCGAAACGCGTAAGGGATACTTATATACTTTCTTTTGAAGATTCTCTTAACTGCACTGACACTGTGAACTTTGATGAGTGTCATAGAAACTGCAGTGTTTTTTCGTTAAGATCTTCTTTATACAAACTGTGTTGTATAACTGGGAACACCTACCTGTTCTTTGGAGGAACATTTATCTCTTATTGAGACACAGCATCTACAAACTTCCATTGACAGAGTTCGTGATCTTCAGAATAATTCTGAGTGTTTTATGCATGCCTCATATGTTTGAGGACTTTTAATGTGAGTGGCCATTTGTCTGTTTTTATTTGTTTTACATTTGTAATAAACAGTATTACACTATGTATTTTTTCTCTGCTTCTCACTTTGCATAACCTGCTGGCACACGGAGAGAATCCTAACAAGCTTCCGCCAGGATCTACACCCCATATTCCAAGAGGAGAAGGATACACACACCCTGCTTTCAACTACTCCCATCTGATATCTTCGGAAGTTTCCCACTTATAGATGCGGCAACTTACCTCATATGATTGAGGTTTGTTCTAGTAAGTGCAATACCTACTGGATATCTTTAGTGTGATAACATTTACTGTTGTATTGATTCATTTTTTGATATATATTTGACGGACTTACCAACAATATTCTATTGATTAGTACACTCTGAAGTCATAATTGCTTCTAAATTTGCATTTTTATGAATCTGTAATTTTATGAAACTGTATTTTCTCAATTGTATATACTCTTTGGTGAGATAATTATTTAACATAGTTTATCAACACATTATAATCTAGGGACATATTTATCCATCTGTACCATACCGCCATATAAACAGGGCAGGAACACATATATGGGACCCTCTTCTTGAACAGCGCTTTCTCTACCCTCTTTTGTCTATTATATATATATATATATATATATATATATATATATATATATATATATATATACCATCATAGAAAACGCACTCTCACTTCCAATAGCATCTATCAGGGTGCAGGCAAAGTAGTAATCGATCCAAACAGGCACACACTTTCTGGAGTTTTTTAATGTGCTTTTAATGTGCACAAAAAATGATGTGACGTTTTTGGGATCTCACTCTTTCATCAGAAAAAAAAAGGAATGAGACCCCTGAAACGTCACATCATTTTTTGTGCACATTAAAAGCACATTAAAAAACCCCAGTGAGTGTGTGCCTGTTTGGATACTATATACATAATTATATATAGGTATAGCTATATACAGATATACAGTATATATATATAGATGATTATATATAGGTATAGATATATACAGATAAATATAGGAATATCTATTTAGAAATACTTAGAACATATTCTGCTATGTGCAGAACACTGGAATATGAATTATTTACAGTAAATACATAGTTAAAACCTTTATTAAATATGAATATTGCATAAATATGTTTTTCATGTTTTCATCTACTTAACTGCAAAGGGCTCCAATGCACTTATATAAATGTGTATATATGTGTTCATATGTATTGATGTGTTTATATGTGTATATACTGTATGTCTGTAAAAACATATATACACACATGAATACATATGTACACACATAAAGACAAATATATATATTGTTACAAATGAACATCATTATAGGCATATGATCTAAATAAATAGTTCAAAAATAGATCACAAATTTTCATAAGCTCTGTTTTATTTAGTAATCCCCATATACTTTAGTTTTAGTTCTATTTTTGTAATGCTCATATATTGTATTCTGTGTAGGATTTGCAAAGTGCATTTTAGATTTATGTTACTAATTGCATTGTAAATTGTAGATCATATGCCTATAATGATGTTCATTTGTAACAATTTATATTTTTTGAGAAAGGGTGCTTATCCCTTTAAAGGGACAGTATTCACTCATTTTCATATAACTGCATGTAATAGACACTACTATAACGAATAAGATGCACAGATACTGATATAAAAATCCAGTATAAAATGGTTTAAAAACGTACTTAGAAGCTTTCAGTTTAGCTCTGTTGAAAAGGTAGCTGGAAAGCCCACTGCAAGTGGGAAATAAGACACTCCCCCCCTCCCCCTTCTTTTGCATATGAAAAGACCCTTTACACAAACAGGAGCAAGCTGGAGAAGGTAGCCGACAGTATTCACATAAAACTTTGGGTCTTGGTTAGGAGTCTGAAAATCAGAGCAATGTTCTTTAAAAATAAGCAAAATTATACATTTTTTTTGGAAAAAAAAACTTTATGGGCTTTATAAATAGATCATCTACAAAACATTTATGCAAAGAAAAAATGAGTGTATAATGGCACTTTAAGATTGCTCTATAAAATGCCTACAGTCAGGATGAAGTGATAGAGCTTGACAAAGGCGATCCTCCGAAACACGTTGCTCTTGTTTTTGGTCCTCCAGGGCTTCCGTTATTTTCAAAAAGCCTCTTACGCGGTACCTACATACTGGTTGAGTACCCGCAGCCGAGTAAACCTGTGACTGAGAGAATGCTGTGCAAGGCACATTGACAACACTACCGCTCATCATAGGAGAGAGCACTGGAAAGGGACGATACACAAAGAGACGGTGATCCTTATGACCGTACCTTCCAGCTGAGAAATCCGGATTATTTCTGTACATCTGTGGATCTCTTTTTGCATAACTCCTCCTATAGAAAGCACTCACATTGTGATTAACTGCATCAAAGAAATTGCACTTTCAAACAATTGGACTTTTTCGCTGGACTTTTTCATTCAGCAGCTATCTTATTGTGGTATTTGTGTCTTATATTCTATTAACTATATGTGTTCATTATTGTTTTATTGTTTTTTTTGTTTTTTGTTTATTTTGGGCAATGTGTCTATATAATATATTATATTACAGTATTGAAACCAATAGTTAATTGGATTGTTTGTACATTATTTTATGAAAATCTAAGTTATGAAAAATTTTACTTAAACTAGGACATTCTTACATAAATCATCAGACAATAGATATGCCATTTTATTTACAAAACCTATCGCCTAGATCAGTGATGGCGTCCCTTGAATTCCGATTGGCTGATAGGATTCTATCAGCCAATCAGAATTAAGGTAGGTAAAATCTGATTGGCTGATGTAATCAGCCAATCGGATTGAAGTTCAATACGATTGGCTGATTGGATCAGCCAATAGAATGTGAGGTCAATTTTATTGGCTGATTTAATAAGCCAATCGGATTGAACTTCAATCCGATTGGCTGATTACTTCAGCCAATCTGATTTTTCCTACCTTAATTCCGATTGGCTGATAGAATCCTATCAGCCAATCGGAATTTGAGGGATGCCATCTTGGATGACATCATTTAAAGGAACCTTCATTCGTCGTTAGTCGTCGGGAAGAAGAGGATGCTTCACGTCGGATGTCTTGAAGATGGACCCGCTCCACACCGGATGGATGAAGATAGAAGATGCCGCTTGGATGAAAACTGCTGGATGGAGGACCTCTTCTGCCCCGATCGGATGAAGACTTCTGCTGCTCCGGATGTCCTCTTTTGGCCCCTCGGTGCCCGGATGGGTGAGCACGGCTCAAGGTAGGGTGATCTTCAATGGGGTAGTGTTAGGTTTTTTTAAGGGGGGATCGGGTGGGTTTTAGAGTAGGGGTGTGTGGGTGGTGGGTTGTAATGTTGGGGGGGTCTTGTAGTTTATTTTACAGGTAAAAGAGCTGAAATCCCTTTTAAGGGCTGGTAAAAGAGCTGATTACTTTTGTAATTTAGTATAAGGTAGGGAATTTTATTATTTTGGGGGGCTTTTTATTTTATTAGGGGGCTTTGATTAGGTGTAATTAGATTAAAATTCTTGTAATATTTTTTTATTTTTTTATTTTTTGTAATTTAGTGTTTGTTTTTTTTTGTAATATAGTTTAGTTTATTTAAGGTAGGTTGCGGCGATGTTAGGGAGGGCAGATTAGGGGTTAATAAAATGTATTATAGTGTTTGCGAGATGGGAGTGCGGCGGTCTAGGGGTTAATACATTTATTATAGTGGACCGATGTCCGGTCGGCAGATTAGGGGTTTATAAGTGTAGGTAGGTGGCGGCGACGTTGGTGGGGCAGATTAGGGATTATAAATATAATATAGGTGTCGGCGATGTTAGGGACAGCAGATTAGGGGTTCATAGCTATAATGTAGGTGGCGGCGGTGTCCGGTCAGCAGATTAGGGGTTAAATAATTTTATTATAGTGTTTGCAATGTGGGGGGGGGGCTCGGTTTAGGGGTTCATAGGTAGTTTATGGGTGTTAGTGTACTTTTTAGCACTTTAGTTAAGAGCTTTATGTTCCGGCGTTAGCCCATAAAACTCTTAACTACTGACTTTTATATGCAGTTGGAGTCTTGGAGGTAGAGGCTCTACCTCTCACTTTCTCCAAGACTCGTAATACCAGCGTTAGGCAAATCTCATTAAAAAAATAGGATACGCAATTGACGTAAGGGGATTTGCGGTAGCCTCGAGTCGCGGAAGAAAAGTGAGCGGTGAGCCTCTACTTGCAAAACTTGTAATATCAGCGTTAGATATAAAGCAGCGTTGGGACCTCTCAACGCTGCTTTTTAAGGCTAACGCAAAACTCGTAATCTCGCCGTAAGTTTCTTAAAAAAGGTGTGAGAGGTGATAATGAGGTGAAGTTAGATTAGAGCATAAATATTTACCTCAGATACCAAGTGTTTTTTATTTTATTTTAAATTGTTTTATTAAACTATTTCAAGTGATACAACACAATGGGCTCAAAATAGTTATACAATATTTGAACAGTATTTTGCGATTATATAACATAGCAAATCAACAATTAATAATATTAAGGTACTCTTCCCATATGAATTTGATAGAGTAAAAGTCCTCTAGTTGATTAATTTGAAAATAGTGATATTTTTCTAGTGACAGTGTAAATGAAACATAAGCAATCCAATCTTCCATTGTGGGGGTCACTTCTTTTTTCCATAGTCTAGGTATTAATTGCTTAGCGCAATTCAACATAAGATGGAATTCAACATACAGATTTGGATCTGAGTTTGCATCTTAAAGGGACATAATACTCATATGCTAAATCACTTGAAACTGATGCAGCATAACTGTAAAAAGCTGACAGGAAAATATCATCTGAGCATCTCTATGTAAAAAAGGAAGATATTTTATCTCACAACTTCCTCAGCTCAGCAGAGTAATTTCTGTGTAAAAAGTTATACTTCAGTTACTGCCCAGCTGCAGGTAAAAATAATAATAATAAAGAAATGAAAAGTAGCCAAGCAGCATCAGCAGTGCTGAGGTCATGAACTCTTTTACTGTGATCTCATGAGATTTCACTTAACTCTCATGAGATTTCATAGTAAACTTCCTTAAACTGAATAGGGAAATAAAATGAGTGTGCACGAAGCTCAATCCTTCAGCTGTCCCGGGACAGACATACTGATTTGCTGCTTAAAGTCCTTTACAATGAGATATGAATACTTAGGACATTTTTAGGTAAAATATCTTTCTTTTTTACATAGAGATGTTCAGGTGATATTTTCAAGTCAGCTTTTTACAGCTATGCTGCATCACTTTCAAGTGTTTCAACATTTGGGTATTATGGCCCTTTAACTTAGAGGGTTTGTGAAATAGACATATCAAAGGATCAGTAGGGATGCCAAATTGCAGAACTTTAGTCATTTCGCGAGTAATGAGAATCCAATAATTTTCCATTTTTTGGACATATCCACCCTATGTGGAGTGCTGTTCCTATTTGCTTACAATTTCTCCAGCATATGGCTAAAGTTTTTGGATATCTCTGTGCCAATCTATGTGGCGTATAATACCATCTGCTGAGCAATTTCATATTGGTTTCCCAAAAACTCATAGATAATGATGAAGAGTTAATTTGCAAAATGATGATGGAACATTCTTTATCAGTAAGTTTAGTGTATAATTCCTCTTCCCATTTCTGCGTGTATGTGGGTAAGGTACGTGAATGATCCTGTAGTATTAGTTTTTTAAGTCATGGATAAGAATACTCTTGAAATAGTGGGTCTATAACATAGAGACTCTAATGATGTAAGGTTTCTATTAATCTTAGATTTTTCTGGATGTGAGGAAATAATGTGGTTTAATTGTTGGTATTTGTACCATTGGTCGAATTGTTGAATGTTAAGCTTTAGGAGATCAGTTCTAGTGCGTAGCTTACTATTATCTAAAACAGTATAATATGGTATTAAGGTGTGGATTGAATGTGGTTGATTTTGGTTGATATTGTGCCTGATAGTGAATATCGGATTTGTGGCTATGGGGGTTAATGGAGAGGGATTTGTGGACAGAGTAATTTTTTTTTTTTAATATTTTTTTTATTGAGATTTTTCAATATAAACAACATACAATGGTCGCCTCGTAACCACAAGGACATATATAGCATTGTTTAAAATACAATGTTTGTAGGTAAACTGAACAATAAACAGTGCATAACAATAGGTAGGCTTCTCAAACCTCCAATTTATAATAATATATAGCGTAATTGGCTGACTACTTGAGTGGCCACTTTTGGGCCAGATGATTGTGAAAACTGGGAGAGATATGGTAGCCAGGTGAGCAGCCACTTTTTGGCTTTATAATTAAATTAAATAGGAAATAGTCCCCACATCTGCAAGGGAAGTATGCTATATTCTTCTAATTCAAAGGTAACAAGATATGGGAGTTAGTTCTTGTGATAGCCACTCTTAGGACATAGTGTAAGGGCGGGAAGAAGTCAGCGGGCGAGAGCCGCTCATAATATAAGGGATGATGGGGGAAGGGGGAGGGCGGAGCTTTCTATAATTCAACAGAGAATTAGCTGGGGGGGGCGAGTGAAGATTATATGGTACGCATAGAGGGGTAGTAATATTTAATAGCATGTATCTATGGCAGGATGTAAAGACTAATGGTAGTGCAGCCTAGTGATGCAAAATATCTCACCTAGTCTAGGCTCTCAATCAGGGCAAAAGCCAGTATATGGCAGTAAGGGAAAATATATTGCTTAATACCGATTTTAAGAAATAATATACAGTCACAACAATAAGAATAAGACATTGAAATAAAACTGCCTCCAAGTAAGCATAGAAGATGTAGGCTAAACAGTATGAACATCCCTTCTTTTGGGCAGTGACATATATATGAAAACTTTGAGTAGTAGCAAACAATATATCTTGTAGCCAAGGTAAATATTCATACAGACATTCAGCAGTTTTACATTAATGTATATGTAGCTTACAAGTAACTCATGTAAGGATATGAGGAGAGGGATGCGTTAAGTATGATGTTATAGTATACAATAAATTCTGCCGTGTCTCATTAGTGATACTGACCAATAGCATATTAAACATATCAGCAATGACACATATTCATACTATTAGCTTGTTAAATCTCCCTTAAGATGCCATAAAATGAAGCAAGGGCATGTGTGGGGTGCTTGAGGAACTACATTAGCCAAGATACACTTCCTGCCACGCCCACTGACAGGAAAGCTTGGGTTGCAATTACCCTCCAACTGAAAAATAGGGATGCTTACAATGTATATACCAAATAAGTAGGAATTTACCAGATACTGTTGGGAATAAGGCGTATAATAATAAGTCTGGTTTGTAAGAAAAACATGAGGAATCTGTACAATAGTGGTTCCATAGGAATATACAATATATCTAAATATTTAACTCATTAAGAGATGTGAAAGGAAAGGTGAAAAACCCCACCAGGCTACATATCTGGTATAAGTCTGTATGGATAGTGTTACTCTACTCAGTTACCAAGAGGAAGATGTGAAAAAATAAAGTATATCAGACAAGCAAATATATACTAGTTCTGTAGAGTAGTCTCATGTTGGATCTAGTATGGGCTGCTGAGGTGTGACTGAAGTTTCCCAGTCATCTAATATAGTGATTACACCCAGTGGGAGGAAACAGTAGACATGCAGAGAAAACCAGTTTGTTCTGCATAGATATGAGCCTCTAAGCTATTAAATACTGTGTAAGCTGCACTAAACATATCAAAAATAGCCAATGATGAGGGCTAAATACAGGAAAATATAGTTAGAAAATAATTACAACCAGCCAATATAACTTTGCAGATACTATAGCTCCATTGCATGTAGTTTAACAGGTTGTCTGAATACTTACACATATCAGGGTGGGAGTGTTTAATAAGGTATACAAATGCATAGGTTATTATTGTAGTAGTGTGGCCTCTGATTCATCTTAGTAAACTAAAGGAAAAGATAGAAAACTAGAAAACATTCTAGTTGCTTTTAAATGAGTAGCAATCCATGTCTTATACTAAATGAAATGGTAATATCTATGTATAAAATAGGCAGCTCTATAACCTTAGAGACAAAATATGGCCACTTATAAACTAGCATTACAGGTATAAGGCAGAGAATAAAGGTAGAATCAGCTGCCATGTGACAAAAACAGCGGAGGGGCCATTCACTCCTCAACTCCTCGTAAGCATATAGTATGTGCATTTATATCTTACAACGTGTCAGCGGTGCTCAGACTATGGGGTAACATTATATCAAAAAGGATATAAGAATGACTAGTGCCCTACTCATAGAGTCTCTAGTAATTAAACAACATGTATAGAGGTCAATACCAAACACACATTCTAAATCTATTAAAAAAGAGCCTCCTAAACTATAACACAAATAAGACCTTATGAAGTGTGCCATTTTATAGAATTATGTGAATATATTAACACATGGAAAAACACCTTAGTTTTAGCCAACACCATAGCGGTTCTGTCTCTTTACTGTCTCCTGCACCAGTCTATCAATTGTGAAGTAGAAAGGGCTGTCAAGAACCAGCGTGTTACTTTCACAGAGGGGCACAATCAATGTTGTACTTGGGGATCTGTAGTGCTCTGAGATATTCTCTTGGATCCAATGTTCATGTGCTCTCTCATCGACATCAGGGCAGTACAGCTGAATCTCCTTCAGATAAACCCCACACTCTATAGCATTTTCTTGACGCCTGATCAGATGAGGAGGATTGTGCCGTGTGCCAGAGGTTCCCGATGCTGTGACCTCCTGTATATGGGATATATTGGAACTTAGGGCTTTCTGTTTTTGACTCCACTGCTATGTCTCCCAACACCAGAGAGCTTATGTCCGGTGATCGATGAAGCCGGGAGCACGGGTAATTGAGCACAGGCCTGGTTAGGGGAGTGCCCTGGTTCTCTGTGGTCATGAGTGCAGGCTTGGCGTAGATTTCAGCACCTTGTCCAGTGTAGGTATGGTGCTCGGACAAAATGCCGATGGACAAAATGCCGAAGCACATTCGTCCGTCAGACATATGTCCGAGATACACTGCTTCCGACTGCACGCCGAACAGCACAATCACGCAATCACGTAATTGCGTAATTGTCATCATTAAAAAAGCGGAGAATTTAAATATATATTGTGGCTACTGAGGTAAAAAAAAACAACACAAACACTTAAATAAATAAATTTAAAAAAAAACATATCAAGTTAAAAAAATGGAGTTCATAAAGACGTGTAAAGGAGGAAGAAAAATGTTATAGGAAGGTTATGCATACATTGTATACAAAAAAAAAGAAAATGTAACATATTGGAGATGTGAAAAAAAAGGTTTTTGTGGAGGAAGGCTAAAAACCATTAATGATATAATTGAAAAAGATGCATCAAATCATTCACATCCACCTAATGCAGCAAGAATTTTATCTATGAAAACAATTGAAAAAATAAAAGAAGTTGCTAAAAATTCATAAGAAGTAACATCAAGCATAATACAAAATTGCATATCTAATTTCCCCCTTGAAGCAGCAGGAGCTCTACCTAAAAAAGAAACTCTTGCCAGAATGGTACGTTGACCGCGAACAACACCAAATGGAAACATTTTAAATGATGAATTAAAAAAAACAACCAGAGGAGAAGATTTCATCATGTACGAAAGTGAAAATTTAATCATTCTGTCTACTAAAAAAAATGTAGATCTTCCTTCAAAAAAACAACACTGGCTCTGTGACGGAACATTTGACTCAGCTCCTTTAGGTTTTCAGTTGTATACAATACACGTTTTAATAGAAGATAACCATACCATACCATTAGTATACTGCATATCAAAAAATAAAAATCAGGAAACTTATAATTTAATTTTTAGTATTATAAAAGAAAGAAATCCAGATATCAATCCTATATCAATTACTGTAGATTTTGAAAGAGCAGCAATAAATTGCATGACAAATTTTTTACAAAATACAATAATTTATGGATTCTTTTTCCATTTTTCCCAATGCCTATGGAGAAAAATACAATCTTTGGGCTTAAAAATATGGTATAATAATGAAAAAAATGCTCTGATCATAAAATGCTTAGAAGCATTAGCATTTGTGCCAGTGGAAGATGTAGTTGAAACATTTAATGACTTTGTAAAATCAATAGAAAAACAAAACAGTAACATTTAATCTGAATTTTTAAATTATTTTGAAAAAACCTGGATTGGCGAACTACAACAAGGTACAAGAAGAAAACCTACTTTCGATATTACGATGTGGAACACTTTTGAATGAACAGAACTAGGGTTACCTAGAACAAACAACTTTCTAGAAGGATGGCACAGAGCATTTGACCAACGAATGTCTGTAACCCACCCAAGCATTTGCAGACTAGTTTCAAAAATAAGAAAGGAACAAGCAGAATGGGAGTTAACAATTGAAAAAATTGATTCTGGAGTTGAACTGAGAAAACCAAAAAAAAAATATGAAATCATAAACAACAGGATAAAGAAAATTTTAGAAAAATACAGCGAATACTCAAGATTAGACTTTTTAAAGTCAATAGCACATAATATATAAGATTTACTTAAATAAATCAAGATACATTCGGCCGAGGGCAGATACGATCCAAAAATTTCTGTTACAATCAGTGACTCGGGCGCCGCAACTGCCTCTGGGAACCTATCCATGGGTCCCTACCCTCACAATGTACTTTTAACACATAATATAATTATAAGTTAATATATAGTATATATGTATATATATATATATATATATATATATATAGCAAAGAAGATTATATATATTTATGTTATATATAAGTTGATTTAATTGTCTTTTGTCAGTCCACTATTAAAAATGTTTTAGCTAAAACCATGATTTTTAAGCTTCATTCCCACCCAGCAGCCGGATAAATGTCTTTCGAAATATTATCCGTCGGACAAATGTCCGTCGGACAAGCGTCCATCGGATAACAGTCCGGCCACGGTAGGTATTGTCGGCTGTATATTCCGATAGGAGTGATAAAGAGGATAATATGTATATGAAGTGCTCTTTTAGGCTCTGAAAATGCCAATCTATAAGTTGTTGGTTAAGTTGTTCCCAAGCTTCTAGTGCCTCCATATTGATTATGCCGCTTAAGTATGAATGTTCACTGTGTATCTTGTCTAGGTAGCTTCAGTATATATGTCTTTTAGGGTTGCCGGTATATCCCCAGATCCCCTCTTAGTTACAATATGTTCAAGACAGCTTTTGGATGTGTTGTTGGAGACCAGCAAACACTACCCAGATTAATGGATTCAGCTAATGAGCGCTCTAAGGCTATCCATTCTTTATCTTTTTCATCATTACTCCAATTCATTTTTCGGACTAAGTGTGTTGCAGACTTATAATATGCTAGATTGGGAACTCTCATTTCCCCTCTGTCTCTAGATATGTACATGGTTTTCATTGAGACCCTGGGCATTTGTTTGGACCAGATGTAATTATTAATGTTTTTTTACAGGCCGTATATGGTTCGGTCAGGTATTTGCATAGGTAGAGCTTGTAGTATATATAATATTTTTGGTAAGATCATCATTTTGATAGAGTTTATATGGCCTAGCCAGGATATGGATTTGTGCTCCCAGTTTTGAAGTTCTTGTTTAATATTTTGTAGCAATGATAAGTAGTTTAGTGAATATAGTTTTTATCTTCTGTAATTTGGATCCCTAGATATTTTACTGATTTAGATTTAAATTGATAATTGAAGGACTGTTGTATTTGTTGTGTAAGGGTATGAGAATTGTTGAGACTTAGGAATTCTGATTTGGATTCATTTACTTTAAAGAATGATAGTTTGCTATACTCTGCAAACTCTGTTGAGAGAGCATTTATAGATGTTATGGGAGACGTGAGAGGGAGCATGATATCATCGGCATATAATGCCATTTTGTATTGTGTATTATCAATAGTTATGCCTTTTATATTAGGGTTTTGGCATATATTTGTGGCTAGTGATTCCATAGCCAATACAAATAATATGGGTGAGAGAGGGCAATGGTAAAGGATGATAATCCGACACCGAGGTATAAATAAAATCCATATCTTTATTCTGTATCAGCGTTAAAAACTCGTAAGGAAACAGCAGTTACTGTCGATAGGACTGGCATTCACAGGCGTAGCACTGACGGGCTTACACATTTCGGATTACATCTGTAGTCATAGCCTGAGAGAGGGCAACCCTGACGCGTTCCATTTGAGATTTTAAAGGATAATGATAAGGAATCATTTAGGCATATTTTAGCGGTAGGGAATTGATATAAGGCAAATATTTTTTTAATTAGGTGGGACCCAAACCCAAATTTATGCATTACTGCATTTAAAAACTTCCAATTAAGTCTTTTGAAGGCTTTCTCCACATCTATTGATAGGAAGATAGTCTGTAGGTCCTGTTGGGTGACATAATCTAAAATGTTGATTATTTTTATAGTGTTATCCCTAGCATCGCGGTGTGGTGTAAAACCGGCCTGATTGGTATGAATTAAAATGGGGAGGACTTTGTTAATATGAGTTTCTAATATCTTCGCAAAGAGTTTAATGTCAACGTTAAGTAAAGAAATAGGTCTGAAATTAGAAGGGTCAGTAGGAGTTTTTCCGGGTTTAGGGATTACTGCAATTTGAGCTTCCATCATTGTTTGTGGAAAAGGTTTATCCTTCTCTACTAAATTAAAAAGTGTCAACAGAAAAGGGGCAAGGATCTCTGTGAATGTTTGGTAATAACGTACAAAAAATCCATCTGGGCATGGACTCTTACCAGCATTTGGATTTTTAATAGCTTGGGTCAATTCTGACAAAGTTATAGGGGCATCTGTGGTTATCTATTAATTTAAAATATCTTTACTTTCTACTAAATATAATATACTAAATCTCTATGGTGAAACCACTAAAACCAACACAGATAAATTGTGAAATAAACTCTATGAGAGGGCCTCCATTATTTGCCAAACAGTTTATATATATATAAATCTATTTTACAGATACAGTCCACATTTTAAGATACAGGGCAACTTTACTACACTAACCCCAATTTGTTCAATACTGCTAAAATAATCATAGGAATGTACTTAGCCATATTTCTTCAGAGTTTCAGCCATCTTTACAGCATGCCCAGGATAAAAAGAGAGACAGAGGCTCTTGTGTTACAGTATTTTATACCCCAATTCAAAAGGGAGTGGCTTATCAAATGTCACTCAAAAAGACCATTGGGTGTGTCTTTCTAGACAGACACTAGACAAAAGAACTACTTGAATAAACCAGCTATGTGAATTGCCAGTTATAAAATCTGTGAGCTATATTCCAATATCCCTGTGATAAAAATGTCACCACATTCCCTCACTTTTTCTTCTCCTATGTTGCCCCGTTTTCTAGTTATACCCACTAGTACAGAAGAACACAGTGGGAGCGAAAACCTTACAGGAAAAATTCTCCCACCATCCCTTAAGACTCGGCGATATGAGCTCTTCTGTACTTTCCTAGGACTGTCAATTCCTAGTCTAACTTTATACAATTCATTAAAAAAAATGCATTTAAAATTATACATAGAAACACAAAATCCTATGCTAAACCCCATTAGCAACATTTATACAATGGTCTTAAATATTGGGAAAAGTTCATGTATGAGTGTGTGAGTGTGGGTACACTAGATGGGTATGTGTGTAGTAAAATCTTTATTAAGAAAGTGTGAATTGTGCCTGTAAAACAAAAGTTATAATGGTTCACTGAAGTTCTTTGTTGTCATCTTTTGGCATCTGGTCCTTGCTTTTGGCATCTGGTCCTTGCTTTTGCTTTACCAAATCTCTCTCTTTGAAGCACTTTGTTTTTTCCAAGACCCTCAAAGGAATGAAAAAAATTAAAACCAGGCATATATTTACTTCACACTACAACACTCCATCTGCAGTAGAAACCACATTCACAGTTATTAACTTCATGTTGGAAAGTGCCTCTGTTATTGCATCATCCCACTCGCACCCTTACTTAAACTTATGTTGCTTGATTTATATGATTATTTACCCCTTTATAATATATCTCCATTGTGATACATTATACTTATTTAATTTGTCCAATGTCACCATCATAGCTTCATGGTAAGATCAGTCCTGAAGACACCTGAAAAACAACAATCTATAATATGTGTTATTGGGGAAAAACTTGAAGGAAAGGTGAGAAGCCTTCTATCTTCATTGGTTTTTTTCCTGCAAGATAAGACTTCAGACAGGTTACATAGAAATGGTATTGCATGTGGCCTCCCAAAACTAATCACAATGGAGGTATCTGTTATTGTTTTTTAGAAAGAGAATGCATCAATTAACTATACATTCTTAATATTGGCATTTAAAACTTAATAATGAAAAACACTTAAAATTATTAATTGAACTTAAAACTAAAGTACACATTACACGATACAAATGTACTGCAAACAAATATGCTTATAAACAAAAAATTAATTATTTAATTTGAGCCCTCCAGCTTTGTCAGTTGCTTCTTTAGAAACCCAATTTGATCTCTCATTCTCCTGTTTTTTTGTTTGAGTTGCCAATAACTTAAGTTGGCCTTATTGTTTATCTCATTTGACCTCAGCCTCCAATTTTCTCCTCTGTTAATATCGCCATTTAAATTCCTGTCTCTCCAGTTTCCTGTATTTGATGCTCTACTATTCTGATATCCACAAACATTCCTTCTATTACCCCTCTCTGATTCCTGCCTGTGAATAGTCAGATTGTTCTCCATTGACTGCTTCACTGCAGAAATTGCCTTAATGGTGTATGGGTGATAATTCCACCACTTCTCAGCTCTAGTGAGCACCATATCTAAGTTTGTGGAGTTTGCATCATACAGCTTTACAAACTCCTGACATTTTCTGGGGAGAGCTTCAAGTACCCTCTGTATGTGAGCTGGCGCAGCACACACCAAAATAAAACTCTTTTTGCTACTTCAAATGGCCCATCTAGTGGTCTCATGGTAATTTCACTAATCTCTTTTTCTAGACTAGTAAAATTGAAAAAGGTTTTAGCTGTCCTGCCAGCCTGATCACATATACTTGAATTAAATCCTAATAACCTGTTGGCATAGGGGCCCATGGCATCTTGAAGCAATTGGGTCCATTCCGGCATGCTCATACCTAATTTTATGGCTTTTTCAGTTCCCTTGTGAAACCAATGTGAAAAGTTATTAAAGCTGTTTGTGGGGATTGTGCCCCACCATTTCTTAAAAATGTCTTTATCTGCTACAGTCATTGGCCTAGTCTGATTTGAAAAACCTGTAGGAACTTTCAGGTTTTTAAAATTCTCAGAAATTATGACAGGGGCAATTGGAACAGAACTTGGGTTTTTGGTGGGGCCCATTTGCATTTTATCTTGTTTTACTACTTGTTTTGGCTCTTTCCTTTGTGGCAGTAAGTTATCACTATCTGCATTGTTCCCAGAAATATCACTAATTATTTTTTCTTTTTGTTCAATTTTCATCTGTAACTCAGTAATTTTGTTTGAGTATTCGTTACTGCTGTCTTCTGTTAATTTTAATTGACGTTGTAATTTACTGATCTGTATGGTGTTAGTTAAAGCAGAAAGTTTAATACAATCTCTGTCAATCTGTGTGTTATCTAACTTTAATTTAAGGTCTTTATTTTGCTCTGTCAGGTCTCCAATAATGTCCGTTAATCCCTTTATTGTTGAAAGCACTGCCTGCGCTATCATACATTTTCTTTTATTATTATTAATCTTTTTAAGAGTTAATACCTGTGTTAGTATATCTAAAACACTTTCACACTTGTTGTTTTTAGCTTCTGGGATGAGGAATGGACCATTATATTTATGAATGTAATTGTTAAAGTAATCACAGATTTCCTGTGAAATATAGTTTTTTCCAGACATTTTTAACAGATAGCCGTTAGAACTAAAATAATTTTTTTTTATCTATATATCTATATATATATATATATATATATATATATATATACTAGAATAGTGCGTCTCTCACAGCATAGTAGTTTTTTTTTTTTTTTTTTTTTTAAATGTTAACACAGGATGTACAAGATACCATTGAGATGCTAATTTTACACAACAAAGGACATAGCAGTTAAGCCATCTAGAAGGGGTATTAGATCTGTTTATAAGCAGGTCAGCATTCCAGCAGAGGTGGTGATATAGTTAAGTTTTTCTAACCACTGCTCATTATTCTTTATTTTAAATCTGGGGAACAGACTTAGAATAGTGTGTCTCTCACAGTTGCCAGACTATTTTACCTGCCCCAAATGCAAGGAATTATCATCTCTATAGGGCAATGAAACACCAGACTAAACAGAAATTAAGCAGAACAAAATTAAAAAAATAAATATTGTTCTCTTTTAAAAGGTGTAAACCATCAATAATACTAACCTAAATAAAATAAATGAACAAGGCAAAGCAAGGAATCCTTTTTACTGATATTTTCCCAAATTGAGGAAAAATTATAAAACTATTTTAAGTACAGGAAGATTCTATAGAACTTCTGAAATGCTAATTTCAACTGTAGTTTTGGTTCCAGGAGCTGCTCCAAACACAGGAAATGCAAATTTTTAACTTTGCTACCCAAAACAAAGGTTACACCTTTTTTGTATTCCATACAAACTTAATTAAAAATCTGAACAAAGAAATGGAAGAAGAAGGAGGGGAAAACAAAATATGCTTTAAACTGCTTATGGCTTAGCATATTCCCAAAATTAAACTGTAATTTCTTAACTTTAAATTCTACACAATTTCCCATACAATTCAGAATGAAATTTATGTATAGGGCAAGCTACAGAAATAAATCCTTTGTAAAAAGAAATAAATAAAAATCTGCAAGAATATTACAATCTTTATAAAAATGGACATTATATTCAATCACTTTAACCTTACTATCGCAGCTATTAAATAGTACTGTAAAGCTTTTGTTTGTAAAAACATTTAGATGGGACCAACACAACACATGTCTCTAAAATTCATTAGAAAACTGATAGAAAATTGGCTCAACAATAAAAGTATCCAGTTTCCAAAAACAAGAAAAATACAAGAGTTAAAGGGACAGTCTTGTATAAATTTTTATTATTCAGACAGGGCTTTTAATTTTAATCAACTTCCCAATTTACTTCCATCATCAAACTTGCTTTTTTTCTCTTGGTATTCTAAGTTTAAGCCAAACATAGGTAGGCTCATATGATAATTTCTAAGCTTTTTAGGTTGCCTCTTATCACATGCTTTTTTTTTTAAATCTCTTTTCAACACAAAGAGACAGAAAGTACACATGGGCCATATAGATAACACTGTGGGGGTTATTTAAGAATTAGCAAGCTACAAACAACAGGCCTGCTGAAACCAACCATTATGTGCTTCCCCCATGTAACTATACAAATGCAAATTTATTCAGACCAGAAATACAGGTTTTTTTAAAGCCATGCTTTTCTTGAGAAACATACAACAGGCCTTCTGAAACCAACCATTATGTGCGCTTTTTAAATAAAGTACTACATACAAAAACTTTGCTATAAAACACCAAATCTACATTTACTGCAGTTAAATTTAAAATAAATCAACATTCATTTGATTCCTGCAAAACAAAATGGCATATGGATTTGTCTACAACTTTATGGCTGCCAAAATGTGGTTATCTATTAATTTAAAATATCTTTACTTTCTATTAAATATAATATACTAAATCTCTATGGTGAAACCACTAAACCCAACACAAATAAATTGTGAAATAAACTCTATGCAAAGGGTCTCCATTATTTGCCAAACAGTTTATTTAGGAATCAATATATGTTAATAATAAGATAAATATTTACAGGTATATATATATATATATATATATATATAAATCTATTTTACAGATACAGTCCACCTTTTAAGATACAGGGCAACTTTACTACACTAACCCCAATTTGTTCAATACTGCTACACAGAATATTATCCCAGAAATACTTAGCCAGATTCTCTGTGTCCAACATCATCCATCTTTTAGCAGGAGCAGGATAAAAAAGAGACAGAGGTTCTGGTGTTACAGTATTTTATACCCCAATTCAAAAGGGAGTGGCTTATCAAATGCCACTCAAAAAGACCATTGGGTGTGTTTTTAGTTCAGAGAGAAAGGTGTACGTGGGGGAAGGGATTTTAGTGAATATTCCAGTGATAAAATGTCACCACAGCATCCAGGTCCTCTATTTGTTCTAAAGTTAGAGTAAGCAGGATAGAATGTTCTAAATATGTAAAAATGTTTGTATCAGTATCTGTTTGGCTTTCTGTAGGGGCTAGATTGTAAAATTTTAAATAGTACTCTCTTAATCGGTTAATGATCTCCGGGGTGGTGCAAATTTGTTTTGTGTGAAGTGACTAATTTGTGGACGAGGGATTTTAACTTTCTGGTTTTTCCCTGGTTTATTATCTTCATAGAAAAATGTATGTTTATATTTTTGGGTCATTGTCTGTTGTTCTTGGGCTAATAACTTTTTAAGTCCTTGTCGACATGTTTGCAAATGTTTTGAAATGTCTATATCTGAAGGGTTTTTTTATGTTGGAGTTCTAAGTGAGATAGTTTTGCGGTAAGGTCTAGATAGTGTTGCCTTGACAGTTTTTTTCCTTTTGGCCATATGCTTATAAATTCTCCCCTCATGTAGCATTTGTGTTCTGATATCCACAAACATTCCTTCTATTACCCCTCTCTGATTCCTGCCTGTGAATAGTCAGATTGTTCTCCATTGACTGCTTCACTGCAGAAATTGCCTTAATGGTGTATGGGTGATAATTCCACCACTTCTCAGCTCTAGTGAGCACCATATCTAAGTTTGTGGAGTTTGCATCATACAGCTTTACAAACTCCTGACATTTTCTGGGGAGAGCTTCAAGTACCCTCTGTATGTGAGCTGGCGCAGCACACACCAAAATAAAACTCTTTTTGCTACTTCAAATGGCCCATCTAGTGGTCTCATGGTAATTTCACTAATCTCTTTTTCTAGACTAGTAAAATTGAAAAAGGTTTTAGCTGTCCTGCCAGCCTGATCACATATACTTGAATTAAATCCTAATAACCTGTTGGCATAGGGGCCCATGGCATCTTGAAGCAATTGGGTCCATTCCGGCATGCTCATACCTAATTGTATGGCTTTTTCAGTTCCCTTGTGAAACCAATGTGAAAAGTTATTAAAGCTGTTTGTGGGGATTGTGCCCCACCATTTCTTAAAAATGTCTTTATCTGCTACAGTCATTGGCCTAGTCTGATTTGAAAAACCTGTAGGAACTTTCAGGTTTTTAAAATTCTCAGAAATTATGACAGGGGCAATTGGAACAGAACTTGGGTTTTTAGTGGGGCCCATTTGCATTTTATCTTGTTTTACTACTTGTTTTGGCTCTTTCCTTTGTGGCAGTAAGTTATCACTATCTGCATTGTTCCCAGAAATATCACTAATTATTTTTTCTTTTTGTTCAATTTTCATCTGTAACTCAGTAATTTTGTTTGAGTATTCGTTACTGCTGTCTTCTGTTAATTTTAATTGACGTTGTAATTTACTGATCTGTATGGTGTTAGTTAAAGCAGAAAGTTTAATACAATCTCTGTCAATCTGTGTGTTATCTAACTTTAATTTAAGGTCTTTATTTTGCTCTGTCAGGTCTCCAATAATGTCCGTTAATCCCTTTATTGTTGAAAGCACTGCCTGCGCTATCATACATTTTCTTTTATTATTATTAATCTTTTTAAGAGTTAATACCTGTGTTAGTATATCTAAAACACTTTCACACTTGTTGTTTTTAGCTTCTGGGATGAGGAATGGACCATTATATTTATGAATGTAATTGTTAAAGTAATCACAGATTTCCTGTGAAATATAGTTTTTTCCAGACATTTTTAACAGATAGCCGTTAGAACTAAAATAATTTTTTTTATCTATATATCTATATATATATATATATACTAGAATAGTGCGTCTCTCACAGCATAGTAGTTTTTTTTTGGTTTTTTTTAAATGTTAACACAGGATGTACAAGATACCATTGAGATGCTAATTTTACACAACAAAGGACATAGCAGTTAAGCCATCTAGAAGGGGTATTAGATCTGTTTATAAGCAGGTCAGCATTCCAGCAGAGGTGGTGATATAGTTAAGTTTTTCTAACCACTGCTCATTATTCTTTATTTTAAATCTGGGGAACAGACTTAGAATAGTGTGTCTCTCACAGTTGCCAGACTATTTTACCTGCCCCAAATGCAAGGAATTATCATCTCTATAGGGCAATGAAACACCAGACTAAACAGAAATTAAGCAGAACAAAATTAAAAAAATAAATATTGTTCTCTTTTAAAAGGTGTAAACCATCAATAATACTAACCTAAATAAAATAAATGAACAAGGCAAAGCAAGGAATCCTTTTTACTGATATTTTCCCAAATTGAGGAAAAATTATAAAAATATTTTAAGTACAGGAAGATTCTATAGAACTTCTGAAATGCTAATTTCAACTGTAGTTTTGGTTCCAGGAGCTGCTCCAAACACAGGAAATGCAAATTTTTAACTTTGCTACCCAAAACAAAGGTTACACCTTTTTTGTATTCCATACAAACTTAATTAAAAATCTGAACAAAGAAATGGAAGAAGAAGAAGGAGGGGAAAACAAAATATGCTTTAAACTGCTTATGGATTAGCATATTCCCAAAATTAAACTGTAATTTCTTAACTTTAAATTCTACACAATTTCCCATACAATTCAGAATGAAATTTATGTATAGGGCAAGCTACAGAAATAAATCCTTTGTAAAAAGAAATAAATAAAAATGTGCAAGAATATTACAATCTTTATAAAAATGGACATTATATTCAATCACTTTAACCTTACTATCGCAGCTATTAAATAGTACTGTAAAGCTTTTGTTTGTAAAAACATTTAGATGGGACCAACACAACACATGTCTCTAAAATTCATTAGAAAACTGATAGAAAATTGGCTCAACAATAAAAGTATCCAGTTTCCAAAAACAAGAAAAATACAAGAGTTAAAGGGACAGTCTTGTATAAATTTTTATTATTCAGACAGGGCTTTTAATTTTAATTAACTTCCCAATTTACTTCCATCATCAAACTTGCTTTTTTTCTCTTGGTATTCTAAGTTTAAGCCAAACATAGGTAGGCTCATATGATAATTTCTAAGCTTTTTAGGTTGCCTCTTATCACATGCTTTTTTTTTTAAATCTCTTTTCAACACAAAGAGACAGAAAGTACACATGGGCCATATAGATAACACTGTGGGGGTTATTTAAGAATTAGCAAGCTACAAACAACAGGCCTGCTGAAACCAACCATTATGTGCTTCCCCCATGTAACTATACAAATGCAAATTTATTCAGACCAGAAATACAGGTTTTTTTAAAGCCATGCTTTTCTTGAGAAACATACAACAGGCCTTCTGAAACCAACCATTATGTGCGCTTTTTAAATAAAGTACTACATACAAAAACTTTGCTATAAAACACCAAATCTACATTTACTGCAGTTAAATTTAAAATAAATCAACATTCATTTGATTCCTGCAAAACAAAATGGCATATGGATTTGTCTACAACTTCATGGCCGCCAAAATGTGGTTATCTATTAATTTAAAATATCTTTACTTTCTATTAAATATAATATACTAAATCTCTATGGTGAAACCACTAAACCCAACACAAATAAATTGTGAAATAAACTCTATGCAAAGGGTCTCCATTATTTGCCAAACAGTTTATTTAGGAATCAATATATGTTAATAATAAGATAAATATTTACAGGTATATATATATATATATATATATATATATATATAAATCTATTTTACAGATACAGTCCACCTTTTAAGATACAGGGCAACTTTACTACACTAACCCCAATTTGTTCAATACTGCTACACAGAATATTATCCCAGAAATACTTAGCCAGATTCTCTGTGTCCAACATCATCCATCTTTTAGCAGGAGCAGGATAAAAAAGAGACAGAGGTTCTGGTGTTACAGTATTTTATACCCCAATTCAAAAGGGAGTGGCTTATCAAATGCCACTCAAAAAGACCATTGGGTGTGTTTTTAGTTCAGAGAGAAAGGTGTACGTGGGGGAAGGGATTTTAGTGAATATTCCAGTGATAAAATGTCACCACAGCATCCAGGTCCTCTATTTGTTCTAAAGTTAGAGTAAGCAGGATAGAATGTTCTAAATATGTAAAAATGTTTGTATCAGTATCTGTTTGGCTTTCTGTAGGGGCTAGATTGTAAAATTTTAAATAGTACTCTCTTAATCGGTTAATGATCTCCGGGGTGGTGCAAATTTGTTTTGTGTGAAGTGACTAATTTGTGGACGAGGGATTTTAACTTTCTGGTTTTTCCCTGGTTTATTATCTTCATAGAAAAATGTATGTTTATATTTTTGGGTCATTGTCTGTTGTTCTTGGGCTAATAACTTTTTAAGTCCTTGTCGACATGTTTGCAAATGTTTTGAAATGTCTATATCTGAAGGGTTTTTTTATGTTGGAGTTCTAAGTGAGATAGTTTTGCGGTAAGGTCTAGATAGTGTTGCCTTGACAGTTTTTTTCCTTTTGGCCATATGCTTATAAATTCTCCCCTCATGTAGCATTTGTGTTCTGATATCCACAAACATTCCTTCTATTACCCCTCTCTGATTCCTGCCTGTGAATAGTCAGATTGTTCTCCATTGACTGCTTCACTGCAGAAATTGCCTTAATGGTGTATGGGTGATAATTCCACCACTTCTCAGCTCTAGTGAGCACCATATCTAAGTTTGTGGAGTTTGCATCATACAGCTTTACAAACTCCTGACATTTTCTGGGGAGAGCTTCAAGTACCCTCTGTATGTGAGCTGGCGCAGCACACACCAAAATAAAACTCTTTTTGCTACTTCAAATGGCCCATCTAGTGGTCTCATGGTAATTTCACTAATCTCTTTTTCTAGACTAGTAAAATTGAAAAAGGTTTTAGCTGTCCTGACAGCCTGATCACATATACTTGAATTAAATCCTAATAACCTGTTGGCATAGGGGCCCATGGCATCTTGAAGCAATTGGGTCCATTCCGGCATGCTCATACCTAATTGTATGGCTTTTTCAGTTCCCTTGTGAAACCAATGTGAAAAGTTATTAAAGCTGTTTGTGGGGATTGTGCCCCACCATTTCTTAAAAATGTCTTTATCTGCTACAGTCATTGGCCTAGTCTGATTTGAAAAACCTGTAGGAACTTTCAGGTTTTTAAAATTCTCAGAAATTATGACAGGGGCAATTGGAACAGAACTTGGGTTTTTAGTGGGGCCCATTTGCATTTTATCTTGTTTTACTACTTGTTTTGGCTCTTTCCTTTGTGGCAGTAAGTTATCACTATCTGCATTGTTCCCAGAAATATCACTAATTATTTTTTCTTTTTGTTCAATTTTCATCTGTAACTCAGTAATTTTGTTTGAGTATTCGTTACTGCTGTCTTCTGTTAATTTTAATTGACGTTGTAATTTACTGATCTGTATGGTGTTAGTTAAAGCAGAAAGTTTAATACAATCTCTGTCAATCTGTGTGTTATCTAACTTTAATTTAAGGTCTTTATTTTGCTCTGTCAGGTCTCCAATAATGTCCGTTAATCCCTTTATTGTTGAAAGCACTGCCTGCGCTATCATACATTTTCTTTTATTATTATTAATCTTTTTAAGAGTTAATACCTGTGTTAGTATATCTAAAACACTTTCACACTTGTTGTTTTTAGCTTCTGGGATGAGGAATGGACCATTATATTTATGAATGTAATTGTTAAAGTAATCACAGATTTCCTGTGAAATATAGTTTTTTCCAGACATTTTTAACAGATAGCCGTTAGAACTAAAATAATTTTTTTTATCTATATATCTATATATATATATATATACTAGAATAGTGCGTCTCTCACAGCATAGTAGTTTTTTTTTTTGTTTTTTTTTAAATGTTAACACAGGATGTACAAGATACCATTGAGATGCTAATTTTACACAACAAAGGACATAGCAGTTAAGCCATCTAGAAGGGGTATTAGATCTGTTTATAAGCAGGTCAGCATTCCAGCAGAGGTGGTGATATAGTTAAGTTTTTCTAACCACTGCTCATTATTCTTTATTTTAAATCTGGGGAACAGACTTAGAATAGTGTGTCTCTCACAGTTGCCAGACTATTTTACCTGCCCCAAATGCAAGGAATTATCATCTCTATAGGGCAATGAAACACCAGACTAAACAGAAATTAAGCAGAACAAAATTAAAAAAATAAATATTGTTCTCTTTTAAAAGGTGTAAACCATCAATAATACTAACCTAAATAAAATAAATGAACAAGGCAAAGCAAGGAATCCTTTTTACTGATATTTTCCCAAATTGAGGAAAAATTATAAAAATATTTTAAGTACAGGAAGATTCTATAGAACTTCTGAAATGCTAATTTCAACTGTAGTTTTGGTTCCAGGAGCTGCTCCAAACACAGGAAATGCAAATTTTTAACTTTGCTACCCAAAACAAAGGTTACACCTTTTTTGTATTCCATACAAACTTAATTAAAAATCTGAACAAAGAAATGGAAGAAGAAGGAGGGGAAAACAAAATATGCTTTAAACTGCTTATGGCTTAGCATATTCCCAAAATTAAACTGTAATTTCTTAACTTTAAATTCTACACAATTTCCCATACAATTCAGAATGAAATTTATGTATAGGGCAAGCTACAGAAATAAATCCTTTGTAAAAAGAAATAAATAAAAATCTGCAAGAATATTACAATCTTTATAAAAATGGACATTATATTCAATCACTTTAACCTTACTATCGCAGCTATTAAATAGTACTGTAAAGCTTTTGTTTGTAAAAACATTTAGATGGGACCAACACAACACATGTCTCTAAAATTCATTAGAAAACTGATAGAAAATTGGCTCAACAATAAAAGTATCCAGTTTCCAAAAACAAGAAAAATACAAGAGTTAAAGGGACAGTCTTGTATAAATTTTTATTATTCAGACAGGGCTTTTAATTTTAATCAACTTCCCAATTTACTTCCATCATCAAACTTGCTTTTTTTCTCTTGGTATTCTAAGTTTAAGCCAAACATAGGTAGGCTCATATGATAATTTCTAAGCTTTTTAGGTTGCCTCTTATCACATGCTTTTTTTTTTAAATCTCTTTTCAACACAAAGAGACAGAAAGTACACATGGGCCATATAGATAACACTGTGGGGGTTATTTAAGAATTAGCAAGCTACAAACAACAGGCCTGCTGAAACCAACCATTATGTGCTTCCCCCATGTAACTATACAAATGCAAATTTATTCAGACCAGAAATACAGGTTTTTTTAAAGCCATGCTTTTCTTGAGAAACATACAACAGGCCTTCTGAAACCAACCATTATGTGCGCTTTTTAAATAAAGTACTACATACAAAAACTTTGCTATAAAACACCAAATCTACATTTACTGCAGTTAAATTTAAAATAAATCAACATTCATTTGATTCCTGCAAAACAAAATGGCATATGGATTTGTCTACAACTTTATGGCCGCCAAAATGTGGTTATCTATTAATTTAAAATATCTTTACTTTCTATTAAATATAATATACTAAATCTCTATGGTGAAACCACTAAACCCAACACAAATAAATTGTGAAATAAACTCTATGCAAAGGGTCTCCATTATTTGCCAAACAGTTTATTTAGGAATCAATATATGTTAATAATAAGATAAATATTTACAGGTATATATATATATATAAATCTATTTTACAGATACAGTCCACCTTTTAAGATACAGGGCAACTTTACTACATTAACCCCAATTTGTTCAATACTGCTACACAGAATATTATCCCAGAAATACTTAGCCAGATTCTCTGTGTCCAACATCATCCATCTTTTAGCAGGAGCAGGATAAAAAAGAGACAGAGGTTCTGGTGTTACAGTATTTTATACCCCAATTCAAAAGGGAGTGGCTTATCAAATGCCACTCAAAAAGACCATTGGGTGTGTTTTTAGTTCAGAGAGAAAGGTGTACGTGGGGGAAGGGATTTTAGTGAATATTCCAGTGATAAAATGTCACCACAGCATCCAGGTCCTCTATTTGTTCTAAAGTTAGAGTAAGCAGGATAGAATGTTCTAAATATGTAAAAATGTTTGTATCAGTATCTGTTTGGCTTTCTGTAGGGGCTAGATTGTAAAATTTTAAATAGTACTCTCGGTTAATGATCTCCGGGGTGGTGCAAATTTGTTTCGTGTGAAGTGACTAATTTGTGGACGAGGGATTTTAACTTTCTGGTTTTTCCCTGGTTTATTATCTTCATAGAAAAATGTATGTTTATATTTTTGGGTCATTGTCTGTTGTTCTTGGGCTAATAACTTTTTAAGTCCTTGTCGACATGTTTGCAAATGTTTTGAAATGTCTATATCTGAAGGGTTTTTTTATGTTGGAGTTCTAAGTGAGATAGTTTTGCGGTAAGGTCTAGATAGTGTTGCCTTGACAGTTTTTTTCCTTTTGGCCATATGCTTATAAATTCTCCCCTCATGTAGCATTTGTGTGTCTCTCATAGGGTGAATTAATTTATGTTTGGGGTATCGTTAATGTTGAAAAATTCTGTGCGGGATCTAGTTAATTTTTTGCGTGATTCTTCAGTGTTCATAAGAGAGTCATCTAACCTCCTGCGAAATTCAGCTTGTCTAGTGTTTGGCCATTTTAATTGTAGTATCATAGCTGAGTTGTCATACCATGAAGTTGGTCTGATTAGAGAGTTTGTTGTATATGTTAGCCCTTTTTGATTTATAAAGAGATAGTCCAATCGGTTATATATTTTAGTGGGCACTGAGAAGAAAGTATAATCTCGCTTATCATCATTTAAATACCACCAGGTATCATATAGGTTGTGTTCTCTTAACTTTCGCCATATAAAGTGGGCTGTTCTCTGGGAGACTCGTGAGTTAGGATTAGAGCTATCTAGGAGAGGTTGTATTGGAAAGTTAAAGTCTCCCCGTAGTAATATTACTCCTTTAGAGAAATCCAATTTTTTTTTTAAAATATCATACGGAAAAAGGGGGTATGTTTAACATTTGGTGCATAAATATTGAGAAGTGTAACAGAGTTCAGTGCAGTAAGCCAAATATACCTAGGAATCGTAGTTCTTTATCTTTGGAGGTTTGGATATGTTGAAAGGCTACATTTTTATTTAGCAAAATATTCACTCCTCTTTTTTTTTGCTAAAATTAACTATGATAGTGTTGCGTGAAGTGTAGGCTATAGTACCTGGGCCCTTTATTTTTTTTAAAGTGTGTTTCCTGTAAAAATAATATATCTGCTCGATGTTTGTCCATGTCCAATAGGTCTATTGAGCGTTTTTGGGGAGAGTTAAATCCTTGGACATTCTGGGAGATTATATATTTAGTTTATGAGCCATAATAATTAGCAGTCAGTGAGGAGGTATTTACAGGGAGTATCGCCTATGATAAGGATCAGTATTAATGCAAACTTGAAAAAGATCATAGTAACAAGCAGTCAGTATAATAAACAAGTCATAAATAGAATTGTAATATATGTTGCTATATCGAGTGTTTAACCCATTGTGTATCTGGAACAATTCAAAACAATTGTCATTTGGTAACTTTAGAAAACATGTAACAAAAACAATATGTATAACAAATATAGGTATACAACATATGAACATTGTGAACAATATTTAGGGTGTAAAGAAGGTGGGATATTAGCTTGGGCGACCTTTGGAAAATTTAAGATAAGTAATCGAGTCTCGTGGGTCTGTCCTCTTAGGCATTAGTAACCATATAAAAAAAAAAATTAATTTTACAATATACTAATATCTAACTCAAACCTTGATAATATGAAAGGATACATCTAGTTATAGCGTTTCTGAGTCAGAAGTTGATTCTTCCCAAGAAGTTGTGGATTTAGAGGCACCAGGTTTCGCGTGAAAACAGAGGCATCAAACTCTATATGGAGCTTGATAAATCAGCCCCCTAAAATCCTTTAAATAATATATACCTTTAGGTCAATTTCTCAGTATAAGAAAATACTGGTCTAAGGGGGAAAACTAGAACAAGAGTGAGAAGGAAGGGGAGAGAGAAAAGAGAAAAAATGAAAAGAGGGAAGCGTAAGAGAGAGAGAAGAAATAGAGCGAGGAGAGAAAAGAAAGAGAGAAGGAGATATTGCAGTCACGATTATCCTCTGAAGCTCCCTCAAACATCTATCCTGCTTCTCTTCAAGCAGTATGTGGCCAGTTCTCACATCTTAAGGTTCTTCAATTGATCACACTAATCATCTCTACTCTCTTTCTCCTGCATCTGCACCTGCATATGTCTAATTGTTGTGTGTGATTCACATGCTGCCCCATAACTGCCCTGCATGATACTCATGTTTTGAGACACTTAGGAGACAACAGGGGTGGACATGCAGGATAGTAGATTGTGCAATATATCTCCTAAGAAACACCTCTCCTCTTACAGCACTGGATTTGGAAAATGTAGCCCCCAAATAAACAGTAGTAACCAGCGGAATGTCAGTGACGAAGTTCACAGGCATTTTCTATGCTTCTATGTTAACAGTGTTTTGCTTACTTGCTCGCATGGCACGTTCATCCCTCACATAAAAAAAATCCCTACACAAAGATAGACACACTGTGAGGCTCCTTTTTAAGAGATGGCCGTAGGCGACCACCTTTTTGGCCTAATGGTAGAGCCGCCTATGAAGATAGTTGTCTTTAGTTAAATGATTTAAACAGCTTTCACAAAAGGGTTAAAAGCTTACCACAGAAACAATCTATCATTTTACATTAAGTGAACTGTATAACCCCATGAGGAAAATATTTGTTGTGTGTGTATTGGCATAGATCAATAGGAGTAAAAAGATTTCTTTTATTCTGAACCACTCATTCAATAAGAGGAGAATCTTACATTTATTTTCCATTATTTATCATTTTAAGCAGCTTCACTGGTGTTTGTAGGTGGTGTTTGGTACAAAAATGAGCAAGTAGACATTATATGCTCTGTTGCACCATTTTAAACAGCATTTATTCTGTGCTTTATCTTTCTTTATTTCTTTCCATGCACCCCAAAGAGCACACAACTCCAGCATTGAAAATGTTGAGATTATTTAATCATTTTTACATTGTTGTACAATATATGGGCAGAAGTTTTATGTTTGGTATATGCTTGTCTTAATTTAACATATAAGAAAGTCCTATTATTTACAGCAAGACTCCACAAAGTATAAATACATGGTTTTGCTTTTTATGTGATAGTAGTTTCAAATCTTGGACAATATCAAGAGGTAGCTACATGTTTGTATAATAATTTTTTTTTTTTATTTGCATGACAGTTCAGTAAAGCATTTTGCCTGACTTAGATTTTGGACATTAATTGGTTTCTCAGTTCTAAAATAAAATGTTCAACATATCTGTAATATATAAATATGCACAACAAAGTGTTTCCGTCCATTGTAATATTGAGCACCTGAGCACAAGAACAATGTTTGGCTTAGAGTGTAAACTATCAGTAGTACTTCCTATGTCTTCATCATGGCGTCAGTGCTAACAATGACTTGCAAGGTTCTATTTTACTGCATCCTTGAACCACTGTTGCACCGGTTCCTTGTTCTCATTCACCCATCTGATGTTAGCTTTGGTTCTCTCTATGGCTTGTTCCAGTGTTCGTGCAGCTGTTCCAAAACCAACATCCTGGTTGTCTTCTTTAAATTGTAGCAACTAAACGCAAAACAGATTACATAATGATGAAAACATTTCTTTTTATTGTTTTCTTTATACTTAAAACACAGAAGATAACAATCTTGTGCTTATTTTTGGCAGATAAAGTCTGAACTTGGCAGATAAAGTCTGAACGTCATTTGGTATTTTTAGTATTGTGACTTTCTGATCCCAATCTGGTCTGGTAGCGGGAGCGAGCTACATTCATTTTAATGGTGTGATCGGGCAGGCTGTGACTAGACAGCGTGCCCAATGCGCTTAGAAAAAAACAGACCCGCTCAGTAGAGCCTGGAGCAGCGGTCTCTGTAAAATACATTTTTGTAGGAAAATATCTGTGACATACTTTGATTTAGAAACATGGCGCTAACCTAATGTTATATAATTCTGCACTATGTGCAGAATTATATAACATTATTGGGTGGGTTTACTGGCCCTTTAAAGCAGTGTTTCCCAACTCCTGTCCTCAAGACCCTTAACAGGCCACATATGTATTATATCTTAACTAGAGCACAGGTGAACTGATCAGCTGATGGGTGGGTGATTATTTCCCCTGTGCTCTAGTTAAGATATAATGAATATCTGGCCTAAGGGTCCAGAGGACTGGGTTTGGCAGACACTGCATTAAAGGGACATTAAACTGCCGAGTACAACTGCAGTAGTAGGGTTACTACTCACTATGCTATTGTTATCCCTCCTGTCCCTGAAGCTGTCTTTAAAGTTGTTCTCTTATTTTAAACCCTTAAAATGATCAGTTAGTGAAGCTCTTCATCTTCACACTGGATGCCGCCATCTTGGAGCTTATACTTGTTATGTAACTTGTAAACTCTATTATGTGAGCTAAACTGAAGTGCAAGGTACAGCTGTCAGAAATCCAGTAACATCACAGATCTATGAAAGTGCACTGCTCCTATCACGGGATGCAACAATACATGAGCTACAAGATGGCGGCGCTCAGTATAAAGTACAGTGCTTTACCAACTGGATTCTGTAATGAGTTAAACAGCTTTAATAGAGGAGGGAAACAATAGCATGATCAGTAGTAACCCTGATACTGTAGTTGTACCCAGCTATTTAATGTCCCTTTAATACCCCTCAAGTATGAAATTGTAACCTCTTGCAAACAACACTGAGGGTCAATCACAATATTTTAGAAAAGCTTATCAACTGATTTATCTACAAAAATCCTCATAGACTTTAGTGGGTTTTTAAAAAAAATAAAAATATTATTTATGAAATCCAAAAACAAAATGACCAGGATTATTGTCAAACAAGGCAATTTCATGGGTGCAGTGATGACATAACAGGCTGAAGGGACTGAATGTTTATTACTTGTGAAGTGATGCTAATAGGTTACATGTGTCCAATTAACCTGTTGTGCCCCGGTGCAATACCAATATGTGTGCATTTTTTAAGGGATTTTAGCAAGACAATTATTGATATAGTGAGCATGCTTTTTGTTGTTGGTTATTGATTTGACTCATTTTTTTTTTACTTTCATTAATTGAGCAAATATAGGGTTTGTATCTGTTTGGTGATGTTGAATGTCAGTTTGTTTTGCTCATGCACAAAACCAATGTTCCATTCTAAAACGTTTTAGGGTTCTCATTTGTAATTAGAAAAATGTTTTCTTGGGTTTATCAAGTCCTTTTAGTGGTGGAATTCAATATGTAAAAATAAACCTTGGAAATATGTTGTTAAAGGGACAGTGTACAGTATTCAAAACTACTTCCATTTAAAGGGACAGTCTAGTCCAAAATAAACTTTTATGATTCAGATAGAGAATGTAATTTTAAACAATTTTCCAATTTACTTTTATCACCAATTTTGCTTTGTTCTCTTGATATTCTTAGTTGAAATCTAAACCTAGGAGGTTCATATGCTAATTTCTAAGCCCTTGAAGGCAGCCTCTTCTCTCAGGGCATTTTGACAGTTTTTCACCACTAGAGGGTGTTAGTTGCGTGTCATATGGATAACACTGCTCATGCACGTGGAGTTCCAGTGAGCCAGCTCTGATTGGCTAAAATGGATGTCTGTCAAACGAACTGAAATAAGGGGGCAGTTTGCAGAGGCTTAGATACAAGATAATCACAGAGGTAAAATGTGTATTTATATAACTGTGTTGGTTATGCAAAACTAGGGAATGGGTAATAAAGGGATTATCTTTTTTTTAAACAATAAAAATTCTGGTGTAGACTGTCCCTCTAAATTTAAATTGAAATGCTATACTTTAAAACTTCATATTTAAATTAAAATCCAAAACCAAGATGCAAAAAAAATTGTTGTGAAACTAGATTTACGGACATTGCTATATTGTTTCACCTGTTCCCAAACTTTTAAGTGATCATATCAGGTATCCTTGTATCTGTGTTGTAATAAACCCATTAACTCATGCTGTCTCCATAAACCTATGTCTATATCTACTGTGTATCTAATCAGAAATGATAAGAAAGCTACTTAAAATACTTTGCGCTCCAGGCACCTTACATTTTTGCGATCAGATTTTTATTAGGCTCAATCTATACTGTTATTGTGAGTGTCTTCTTGTCATATAGCGCAAGTGAATACTTGCACTCATATAATAGATTTATATGAGGGCATTCACTTAAATTAATTATGAAAGAGGTAAAAAATTCAGCTCAAGTGGAAATTTTAATTAAGTTCTTTAATATATGCATCACATGTTTTTGAATAACAGTTTATATTATGTTTTTAAAAGTATTAAACAATAAACTGCATTGAATATATTGGGTGCATTTAGGATATGGCTATTGCTATTAAACCAACAACTTTCAATAAATGATCATGCATTTTTATTTGCATGAGGCCGAACATAAAATAACGTGCCTCACGTTATTAGTTGCGTGCGTAATCTGGCTATTGGTTGGCAAAGGATTATAAAATAATTGTTTAAAATGTCAAGTATGCACTTACTTGATGAAGATCAAACTCAGTGGAGAATCTCCGTGTTACACCTGTAATCAAGTTACCGAAAGAAAAAGAGGATGTACCAAAACTAAAAAAAAAAAAAAGAACAGA